>NW_027436264.1:300000-428483 GCF_964199755.1 Larus michahellis | reverse complement strand
TATTTGAATTTATGATTGACTCAAATACATCTGAACCTGTTGAAATGAACCCAAAACCTACACCCCCACAAACTTTCAAGGGTGTAGCTACTCAGCCCTCCATTAGTCTAACTCCTTACACCTTTAACATTGGCCCTTATGCCATTAAACACACAGGTCAACAACAAATACCGTTTAACCCAACATATTCCCTCAAACGAGTAGAATTGTCAATGCAGATTAATATCTCTGCGATCAAACCCACCTGCTCACCATTCCTGAGTACATCTTATGCAGGATGGTCAGCATGGTTAGGCCGGCGAACTGTTGACACCTCACAACGACTGAAGAGAGAGGTGACTGGTATCTTAGGAACAGGACTGGGAGTCTTAAATAGTACAGATGCTGAGATACTTGCAAACAAACTAGTCACAACTACTAGTGATCTAGACAAATTAAAACATCCTCTACAGTCCTCTCTATCAGCATTGGGAAATCACCAATGGCTTTTATCGAATATATTGCCTCAGTGGGAGGAAACAGGTGAAAAAGACCATCAGCTGATCACAAATGCACTTGGTACAACCCCAAACAATGTTTCCTTGGCCCTTAGTTGTATCCAAGCCCAACTGTGGATGCAATCTATGACAGCCGCAATTATAAGGGAAGGTGAAGAAGGCACCTTGCCCACTGAAATTCGAAAAGTAATATGGGATAATGCAATTGAGTTTGAGAGAAAATTTCAATCCTGGTGGTATCTGGTTAATTTCACCTATGATCCCACTGAGAGCAAAGCCACAGCTTTTGTCTTAACGATACGCAATGCCTCAGTATACACCATATACCCAATCATCGCACTGGGGTTGAATCACCATGGAGCTATACTCCATCCGGTAGAGCATAGAGTGTGGGCACAACAAAACGAGAATAAACGGCAAACTGTTGATGTTGAAGCATGCATTTCACGAGATCAACAAGGATTCATTTGTGAGAGTAATACTCTCAAGGCACAAGACATTTGTCTTGACACCAACCAGAATGTTTGTCATTTTGAGATACAACCTGATGAAACCCCAGAAACTGTGCTTGTATATATTGGGAAAGGGTGTGTTTGCATGAGGTCTCCCTGTACTTTTGTATTCGTAGATGACATAGCAGTAGATATAAGTAATAACTCAAATCTTTGTGTTTGTAACTTTACTAACATCATTGGATGTGACTTCAGTTATTCAGCTCCTGTTACGTCTTTTCAATTGCTACAATCTAATTACACATTGATTCGAGATTTGCTGCCTACCCCTATCGGAATGAATCTCTCACTAGTGAGGAAGTTGCTACAACACGATGAATTGAAGCGATTGTTGAAAGAGGCCCAAGAAAATGGACAAAGAACTCTGATTACTGTCCATCATGATGTTGAAGAAATACACCATGTACTGGAAAGGGTCAAGAGAGACGGTGGACATGAATGGTGGGACACCCTCTTTGGATGGTCACCGACAGCTACAGGACTTTTTAACAAGATGCTCCATCCTGTTGTTGTTCTACTAGTACTCACTGTATTGTGCTTTGCTTTGACAATTGTTTTGCATGTTAGACTTTGGATTATGATGAAACGCTTAACTCGCTTAATCACCCCGCAAGAAGTATTTGCACTTGATATCCCTCGCCATAAGAGGACATGTGATATTCCCCATCAGTATTGATTATCGTGGAGCTTGAGTGACTGTAGTCACGGGGTGGATTATGTGGAATAATTACTAAATTGGCCAAGAATACAAAAATACAGCATTGTTCACACATTAAGGAAAGTCATAAAATCAAGAGGCTTCTGAGGTAGAATACAGCCACAGCTAGCACACGAAGAATGCAACATCTGTGATTCCCTGCGCGAGGTTGTTTGCGAAACTACACGAGGGATGGAACGGAACACGCTTGTTCCGTGGCCTTCCCTTGTGACGAATAGCAGATATGGGGACGAGATGGTACTACGGAACTGATAAGCGGCCTACACGCTACCCGAGCCAACATTTCGTCAAATGTTGATGAAATGCTGTCCTTTTGTGCGAACTTTGCTCACCACAATGTACCAAAACACACCTCCATCCCGGAGGCTATCCGCCCCCGAGGTGTGAACACTCCTCCTTGAATACATTAATCATAATAAAAGTATGTATGACTAAAGTCACTCAAACTCCACTTTGAAGATAAAAAAATAATATAAAAATAGCCCAAGAGAGAGGGGATGTCAGGGAAGACACCATCGCGAAGAATTCCACCGCTGATTTCCGGGATCAGTCGACGGGCTGAGCCTTTCTTCCCCCCCATAGGGACGCCTTTGGGTAAGACTTCGATTACACCGAGCGCTTTCTCGGGGACTTAGAAATTTCTCTAGAGAATCTCTACCCTACGTTTATAGCCAGGCTGTATCGTTTATAATTTTGTCGCGCGTTTGTATACTTAGCAATATCTTTATTTGCACGTGCTTTGCAGACAGTGTATTGATCACCGGCAATCCTAAAGAACCTGTATATCTGTTGTTTAAATAAACTGCACTGTTTAAGTAGCTAGTCGTTCCGCTTTCTCACTGAACGCGACCAAAACTACAGAGAGGCCGTGCTAGTTCAGGAGCACGACTAGACTGAAGGTGCAGTCCACTATTAGTGTATCCAAATCGTAGTAGTTTAATACATATTAAACGCGATTGGACTGATAGTGCTGAATTGGGCATCACTCAGAATTTAAACCTAGCCGCACCTAGCCTCCCACCTCGGTGAGGAGTGTTAGAACGCAAGGGGGTTTATCTTCTGCCAAAACCGCTTGGCCCCGTTTCACGCAACAGAATTTGGCGTAGTCGGCAGGATTGCCATGGATAAACTGCTGCAAAAATATGATTGTGCCCCTTCCCAGGCTGGGAAGGAGTGGGCCCAAAAATTTTGGAAGGATGAAGAGAAAGTGGTGGAACGTATTGAAGAGTGTCGGGTTTCACAGAAGCTCAGAGCGGGGAAAGGCAAGGGTGTGATTTGTGCTGCGTTAGGCGCCTGTTTATCTTGTGCACAACAAGAAGCTAGAGAAACCCCTGCTCCTAATCTGATTTCAGCTGTAGAATATGCAACCCTGAAATCGGAGAATGAGGTGCTGAAGTCATCATTAGCCTTGCAAAAGGAGACAGGAGAAAAATTAAGAACTCACGTCGATAAGCTTGTGAGTGAGAATGAATGTTTAGGAAACCAGAATGCTCAACTTAAAATATTATTAGAAAGGGTGACTGGGCTCTTAGATAAAATGCAGCCCTCGACCCAGGTCCAACAGATTCGTAAGTTAATGTGTTATCCAAATTCCGGAACCCAGACCGGAGATTTTTTGTCTAATAGTGAGGATGACGAAGAAGATGAGGAGGAAAGGACTTTTACTTTGAAATCCCAAGTTTTTCCTTTACGTCCTCTGGTTAAAACTGAAGCTGCGGTTGATGACGATGATGAAATTCACACCACTGTGCGTACCGTTCCACGGACACCAACCGAGTTAACAAAAATAAGGGAGAAATATTCGAGGCGACCAGAAGAGTCAGCTGTTGAGTACGTGTGGCGAGTTTCTTCTGAAGGGGGGGACAGAATTATGCTGAGTGAGGAAGAAGCAGGAGACTCTTGGGGACCAGGAGTGTTTTTAACCACTATGCCTGGGGATCATAATTATTCCCTAACTGCTCGAGCAGCCTATTGGGCAGGGGGTATGGATCCGCGAGAGAGGGGGGAGCCGTTAGAGATTAGAGCTACAGGCTACTCTGATCTGTTTGCGGCTGTACGGAAAGCAGCTTGTCTGCAAGCCATGTATGACAGAGAGGAATTTCGGAAATCCCCAATGTCAGCCCCTATCGACCCCGATCGATTAGCCCCTCTCATCCGTGGTCTTCCCGATTGCCTGAAACCGTTCCTTGTTCGTACTCAAGATCGTATACGAGAGGCTCGGGGTGCTCATAGGCGGGGCCGTCGTCACTACATGCCCACCTGGAATGAATATGTACAGGAAATAGATCAATATGGGCGCCGAATGGGCTGGGCCAGCCTAACTAGTGAGAAATCCTCCGAACACCCCCGAAAGGTTCGCCAAGTCCGAACTCACACTAAAAACCCTAAATCGGAGGAAAGGTTTAAGCCTGATAAGGACCGGAATGAGTTGTGGCGTAAAGCCCTACAATTAGGGGTGCCCCGACAATTCTTGCACGGTGTCCCTACGGGAGACCTCCGTACACTAGTCCAATCTCTAACTAGAAAGAATAATGTGGCTGGGGAGAAAAGTCTAACCAGAGAATCCCCAAGTCGTGAGAAAATTGTGCCTTCTGCACCGGAACGTAACTTGATTGATTTGACAGAGTCCCAGCCAAAAAACTCCTATCCCCGGGGAGGGCAGTGAGCCACCCTGTCCGGCAGGTACTAGCAATTCAATGGCTCTCTCATAAAGACTCCGAACCCGTTATTATCATTCCTGTTGGACCCCGGAAGATATTGGTAAATTTTATTATTGATACTGGAGCCCAAATGTCTGCAATCACTAACGAAACAGCACAACTTCTAGGTATAAATCCCACCCGACGCAGAGTCAACTTCACAGGAATTGATGGTGTGGTAAAAACATGCCCCACTGCAAAAATTAACCTCTGGTTGCCGGGAGAGCAGCGAATGACTAGGGCAGAAGTGTTAGTGGGTGCCTCACATTCTAACCTCCTAGGATTTGACGTGCTGCGTGGGCGAATGTGGAAATTCCCGGATGGAACTGCGTGGAGTTTTGCAGGACGCAAAAAAGGATTAGACACAGTTAAACTGGGCCTATTAGAAACATCTATACCTTTGCCTCCCTCTAAAATTACCAACGTCCGACAGTACCCACTGCCTGCAGCTGCACTTGCAGGAGCAGACGGGGTGGTATCAGATTTAGAAAAAAGAAACATCATTAAGAGGACTCACTCGCCTTATAATTCACCGGTGTGGCCAGTAAAGAAACCAACCGGGCAATGGCGTTTCACAGTAGATTACCGAAAGTTAAACGCCAACACTGCACCCCTGACCGCTGCGGTTCCGAGTATCGCGGAAATTGTGACAATGATAAAAGGAGCTGCCCATCCTTGGATGGCTGCCTTAGATGTAAAAGACATGTTTTTTATGATTCCCCTCCTTGAGCAAGACAAAGCGCAGTTTGCATTCACGTGGAAAGGAGTCCAATATACCTTTAACCGACTTCCACAAGGATACAAACATTCCCCCACCATTGCTCATAATGCTTTAGCTAAAGCGCTATCAGAGATTCCTGTTTCACAGGGATGTACAGTATACCAATATATTGACGACATCTTAATAGGGGGGGAGAGAGCCAAGAAAGTGTACAAGACATGATGCAAAACATCCGAAAAACATTATCAGATTTGGGATTGGAAATTCCAGACTCAAAATGTCAGGGACCTGCACAGGAAGTTAAATTCCTGGGGGTCTGGTGGATTAAGGGAGCTGCTTCTGTCCCTCAGGATACCCTGAAAAAAATAGAACATGGACAGAATCCTTCCAGCACGAAGGAGTTACAGCAAGTTCTGGGAACTTTAAGTTATTGGCGTAAACACATCCCTGGCTTTTCCATCATTGCTCGCCCCCTTTATTGTTTGCTCAAAAAAGGTAAATCCTGGGAGTGGACTGAACAACATACTAATGCACTGGAATTGCTAATAAAAGAGCTAAGGTTATTCCAACAACTTGGCCCCATACATCCAACTGACCCTGTCCATGTAGAATGGGGGTCCAGCGAACATGGTTCTCATTGTAACTTATGGCAAAAGGGACCAGCAGGACCGGAGAGACCATTAGAATTTAGCTCTCACTCCTTTAATGATACTGAGAGCAGATATTCAGACCTAGAGAAGGGTTTACTGTCCCTGGTGCGAGCATTGCAACGAGCAGAGCAGATAAGGAGAGAACAGAGCGTGATTGTTCGGGGCCCTTTTCGTCTCCTAGATGTGGTCCGTAAAGGGACAGCACCACCAGCCGGCATTGCCCAGAAACCCACAGTTCGAAAGTGGTATGCTTATTTAGAAGGCATTAATGATATCATGCCAATCTCTGAAGGTAGTATCAAAGTATCCAAGCTCCAGAAGGATATAGATGGTGCCCTATTGTTCCAATCCCCACCAAACAGACCATCTCCAATCCAAGAAGCACCTCCTCTGAAAGAAGGCAGTGATCTTACAGGAGTGTGGTTTACTGATGCGTCATCTCACCGTGAGAACAATAAGTGGAAATACAAGGCCGTAGCACTGGAAGTAGCAACGGGGGAAAGAGCAATTGAAACAGGAGAAGGTAGCGCACAAGTAGGGGAACTCAGAGCCGTCCTACTAGCTGCACAACGTGGGGCTACTTACATTTACACTGACTCATATGCTGTTTTTAAAGGAGCCACTGAATGGATTGGACACTGGGCAGCCAATGATTGGCAGGTGAATAGAGTCCCAATCTGGGAGACAGAGAGTTGGAAGCAACTGTTGGAAATGGGAGGACAGAGAACATTGCACATTGGTTGGGTAAAAGGCCATGATCGTTCGAACTCGATCACTGCTCAATTCAACCAACAGGTAGATAGCCTCACGCGGTTGCAGCAAATTGACATTGTAGATGATGGTCGGGAATGGGAACGCTTACTCGAATGGTTACATATTAAGCGTGGCCATACAGGCCGTGCTGATCTGTATCAGGAAGGTCTAGCCCGGGGGTGGCCTGTGTCGGTTAAGCTGTGTGAACAAGTAGTAACCGCCTGTTCACAATGTCGCCTACGACTCAATAAAGATCATCCGAGTAAGGCGCCTCCTTTACACATTCGGGACAAGAAAACATTGTGGCATTCATGGCAAATTGATTATATTGGGCCCTTGAGATCATCAGGTGAGAAAAGATACGTCCTAGTCGGAGTGGAGATTATCTCTGGCCTCGCTATGGCCACCAGCTTCAAATCAGCTACCGGGAACAACACAGTGAAAGGCCTAAAAGGGTGGTTCAGCACACTTCCCCTTCCTGAGGAAATCCAAAGTGATAACGGTTCACACTTTACCGCTACAGTGGTACAAGATTGGGCCAAAGAAGAAGGGATTCGATGGGTATTTCATACTCCCTATTATCCTCAGGCTAATGGCATTGTTGAACGCACCAATGGATTGGTTAAGCGTTTTGCAAAAACTCATGAACCTGGTTGGCATTTGCCATTGGATGATGCCATCTATCAATTAAATAACAGATGGAGTGGAGATGGCTGTCCTAAAATGAAAGCTTTCTGTGTATCTGCTGATATCATCACTCCAAAAGTTCCCAATGAACCACGAAAATACCTGGGACAATTTCACCCTGGGCAACCTGTGTTAGTGAAAATGCCTCAAATTGGCACAGTACCAATGGTGTTAGCTACTCCCAAAAACCCCCATGCACGGGAAGCCAAAGACTGTTCAGGGAAGATACACCGGATCAGCACCCGGTGGATCTCGCCCTCTTTTTAACCCCGTCGGTCAAATGAGACCGAGCAGATTTTCTTTTCCTTTGTGTCTTACAGGAACCTCGGAAGAACTGTACGTGGACAGACGCATTGGCCTACGCTAACCTCGAGTGTCTCCAGGGAATCCTGACATTGATCCTGGCAATAATATTATTTTTGTTATGTATGGCCATCTGGAGGCCTAAATTTTAGAATGACGAATTGGCAGATGGAATTGATGCTATTCAGTTTTATCTTTTTACTCCCTGTTGTTTGTAGTCAAAGAGACCCAGAATGGCCGTGGTCTCAAGCTTATGTAAAACACAATGCGATGGCAGGAACAGGAAAAGGAAAATTGAGCCTGGCCACTGTAGTCCTACATGAAAATGAGGTGTTTTCAAAACATGAGATAGATCAAAGCATAGATAAAGTCGAACCTGACTCAACTCCACAGACTAGTCTGGTTCCACTGCCACTATCTGAAACCCCCGATAATGACACCTTATTGAGCGGACTTAAGAATCTGCCCCTTGATGATGAGCTTTGGGATAATGCACTGTCACGATACACTGCAAGCACTGAGACACTAGAAAACATGAGGGATTTAAATCTCTCCACTCTGGTTATACAAGGAAGTGAAGTATATTCCAGAGATAAATGGAGTTGGAAAGACTCACTCCAAATGGCTAAGCTTGAAGCCGTCCCAGGAAAGAAAATACAAATTAGCTGCCGAGTAATCAATGGGTCTGCTCACCATAGACCAACTGTAATTGAAACCATCCATGTAGACTCTACTAAACCGGACAAATATAACACTGATTGATTGTTACAAAATTATAGAGCCAAACTCAGATTGCTGGCACAACTTCACCTTTATCAAACCTATCATAGTATATTGTATTTGGGGCTACAGGGGCACGGAATTGTTATTTGAATTTATGATTGACTCAAATACATCTGAACCTGTTGAAATGAACCCAAAACCTACACCCCCACAAACTTTCAAGGGTGTAGCTACTCAGCCCTCCATTAGTCTAACTCCTTACACCTTTAACATTGGCCCTTATGCCATTAAACACACAGGTCAACAACAAATACCGTTTAACCCAACATATTCCCTCAAACGAGTAGAATTGTCAATGCAGATTAATATCTCTGCGATCAAACCCACCTGCTCACCATTCCTGAGTACATCTTATGCAGGATGGTCAGCATGGTTAGGCCGGCGAACTGTTGACACCTCACAACGACTGAAGAGAGAGGTGACTGGTATCTTAGGAACAGGACTGGGAGTCTTAAATAGTATAGATGCTGAGATACTTGCAAACAAACTAGTCACAACTACTAGTGATCTAGACAAATTAAAACATCCTCTACAGTCCTCTCTACCAGCATTGGGAAATCACCAATGGCTTTTATCGAATATATTGCCTCAGTGGGAGGAAACAGGTGAAAAAGACCATCAGCTGATCACAAATGCACTTGGTACAACCCAAAACAATGTTTCCTTGGCCCTTAGTTGTATCCAAGCCCAACTGTGGATGCAATCTATGACAGCCGCAATTATAAGGGAAGGTGAAGAAGGCACCTTGCCCACTGAAATTCGAAAAGTAATATGGGATAATGCAATTGAGTTTGAGAGAAAATTTCAATCCTGGTGGTATCTGGTTAATTTCACCTATGATCCCACTGAGAGCAAAGCCACAGCTTTTGTCTTAACGATACGCAATGCCTCAGTATACACCATATACCCAATCATCGCACTGGGGTTGAATCACCATGGAGCTATACTCCATCCGGTAGAGCATAGAGTGTGGGCACAACAAAACGAGAATAAATGGCAAACTGTTGATGTTGAAGCATGCATTTCACGAGATCAACAAGGATTCATTTGTGAGAGTAATACTCTCAAGGCACAAGACATTTGTCTTGACACCAACCAGAATGTTTGTCATTTTGAGATACAACCTGATGAAACCCCAGAAACTGTGCTTGTATATATTGGGAAAGGGTGTGTTTGCATGAGGTCTCCCTGTACTTTTGTATTCGTAGATGACATAGCAGTAGATATAAGTAATAACTCAAATCTTTGTGTTTGTAACTTTACTAACATCATTGGATGTGACTTCAGTTATTCAGCTCCTGTTACGTCTTTTCAATTGCTACAATCTAATTACACATTGATTCGAGATTTGCTGCCTACCCCTATCGGAATGAATCTCTCACTAGTGAGGAAGTTGCTACAACACGATGAATTGAAGCGATTGTTGAAAGAGGCCCAAGAAAATGGACAAAGAACTCTGATTACTGTCCATCATGATGTTGAAGAAATACACCATGTACTGGAAAGGGTCAAGAGAGACGGTGGACATGAATGGCGGGACACCCTCTTTGGATGGTCACCGACAGCTACAGGACTTTTTAACAAGATGCTCCATCCTGTTGTTGTTCTACTAGTACTCACTGTATTGTGCTTTGCTTTGACAATTGTTTTGCATGTTAGACTTTGGATTATGATGAAACGCTTAACTCCCTTAATCACCCCGCAAGAAGTATTTGCACTTGATATCCCTCGCCATAAGAGGACGTGTGATATTCCCCATCAGTATTGATTATCGTGGAGCTTGAGTGACCGTAGTCACGGGGTGGATTATGTGGAATAATTACTAAATTGGCCAAGAATACAAAAATACAGCATTGTTCACACATTAAGGAAAGTCATAAAATCAAGAGGCTTCTGAGGTAGAATACAGCCACAGCTAGCACACGAAGAATGCAACATCTGTGATTCCCTGCGCGAGGTTGTTTGCGAAACTACACGAGGGATGGAACGGAACACGCTTGTTCCGTGGCCTTCCCTTGTGACGAATAGCAGATATGGGGACGAGATGGTACTACGGAACTGATAAGCGGCCTACACGCTACCCGAGCCAACCTTTCGTCAAATGTTGATGAAATGCTGTCCTTTTGTGCGAACTTTGCTCACCACAATGTACCAAAACACACCTCCATCCCGGAGGCTATCCGCCCCCGAGGTGTGAACACTCCTCCTTGAATACATTAATCATAATAAAAGTATGTATGACTAAAGTCACTCAAACTCCACTTTGAAGATAAAAAAATAATATAAAAATAGCCCAAGAGAGAGGGGATGTCAGGGAAGACACCATCGCGAAGAATTCCACCGCTGATTTCCGGGATCAGTCGACGGGCTGAGCCTTTCTTCCCCCCCATAGGGACGCCTTTGGGTAAGACTTCGATTACACCGAGCGCTTTCTCGGGGACTTAGAAATTTCTCTAGAGAATCTCTACCCTACGTTTATAGCCAGGCTGTATCGTTTATAATTTTGTCGCGCGTTTGTATACTTAGCAATATCTTTACTTGCACGTGCTTTGCAGACAGTGTATTTATCACCGGCAATCCTAAAGAACCTGTATATCTGTTGTTTAAATAAACTGCACTGTTTAAGTAGCTAGTCGTTCCGCTTTCTCACTGAACGCGACCAAAACTACAGAGAGGCCGTGCTAGTTCAGGAGCACGACTAGACTGAAGGTGCAGTCCACTATTAGTGTATCCAAATCGTAGTAGTTTAATACATATTAAACGCGATTGGACTGATAGTGCTGAATTGGGCATCACTCAGAATTTAAACCTAGCCGCACCTAGCCTCCCACCTCGGTGAGGAGTGTTAGAACGCAAGGGGGTTTATCTTCTGCCAAAACCGCTTGGCCCCGTTTCACGCAACAGAATTTGGCGTAGTCGGCAGGATTGCCATGGATAAACTGCTGCAAAAATATGATTGTGCCCCTTCCCAGGCTGGGAAGGAGTGGGCCCAAAAATTTTGGAAGGATGAAGAGAAAGTGGTGGAACGTATTGAAGAGTGTCGGGTTTCACAGAAGCTCAGAGCGGGGAAAGGCAAGGGTGTGATTTGTGCTGCGTTAGGCGCCTGTTTATCTTGTGCACAACAAGAAGCTAGAGAAACCCCTGCTCCTAATCTGATTTCAGCTGTAGAATATGCAACCCTGAAATCGGAGAATGAGGTGCTGAAGTCATCATTAGCCTTGCAAAAGGAGACAGGAGAAAAATTAAGAACTCACGTCGATAAGCTTGTGAGTGAGAATGAACGTTTAGGAAACCAGAATGCTCAACTTAAAATATTATTAGAAAGGGTGACTGGGCTCTTAGATAAAATGCAGCCCTCGACCCAGGTCCAACAGATTCGTAAGTTAATGTGTTATCCAAATTCCGGAACCCAGACCGGAGATTTTTTGTCTAATAGCGAGGATGACGAAGAAGATGAGGAGGAAAGGACTTTTACTTTGAAATCCCAAGTTTTTCCTTTACGTCCTCTGGTTAAAACTGAAGCTGCGGTTGATGACGATGATGAAATTCACACCACTGTGCGTACCGTTCCACGGACACCAACCGAGTTAACAAAAATAAGGGAGAAATATTCGAGGCGACCAGAAGAGTCAGCTGTTGAGTACGTGTGGCGAGTTTCTTCTGAAGGGGGGGACAGAATTATGCTGAGTGAGGAAGAAGCAGGAGACTCTTGGGGACCAGGAGTGTTTTTAACCACTATGCCTGGGGATCATAATTATTCCCTAACTGCTCGAGCAGCCTATTGGGCAGGGGGTATGGATCCGCGAGAGAGGGGGGAGCCGTTAGAGATTAGAGCTACAGGCTACTCTGATCTGTTTGCGGCTGTACGGAAAGCAGCTTGTCTGCAAGCCATGTATGACAGAGAGGAATTTCGGAAATCCCCAATGTCAGCCCCTATCGACCCCGATCGATTAGCCCCTCTCATCCGTGGTCTTCCCGATTGCCTGAAACCGTTCCTTGTTCGTACTCAAGATCGTATACGAGAGGCTCGGGGTGCTCATAGGCGGGGCCGTCGTCACTACATGCCCACCTGGAATGAATATGTACAGGAAATAGATCAATATGGGCGCCGAATGGGCTGGGCCAGCCTAACTAGTGAGAAATCCTCCGAACACCCCCGAAAGGTTCGCCAAGTCCGAACTCACACTAAAAACCCTAAATCGGAGGAAAGGTTTAAGCCTGATAAGGACCGGAATGAGTTGTGGCGTAAAGCCCTACAATTAGGGGTGCCCCGACAATTCTTGCACGGTGTCCCTACGGGAGACCTCCGTACACTAGTCCAATCTCTAACTAGAAAGAATAATGTGGCTGGGGAGAAAAGTCTAACCAGAGAATCCCCAAGTCGTGAGAAAATTGTGCCTTCTGCACCGGAACGTAACTTGATTGATTTGACAGAGTCCCAGCCAAAAAACTCCTATCCCCGGGGAGGGCAGTGAGCCACCCTGTCCGGCAGGTACTAGCAATTCAATGGCTCTCTCATAAAGACTCCGAACCCGTTATTATCATTCCTGTTGGACCCCGGAAGATATTGGTAAATTTTATTATTGATACTGGAGCCCAAATGTCTGCAATCACTAACGAAACAGCACAACTTCTAGGTATAAATCCCACCCGACGCAGAGTCAACTTCACAGGAATTGATGGTGTGGTAAAAACATGCCCCACTGCAAAAATTAACCTCTGGTTGCCGGGAGAGCAGCGAATGACTAGGGCAGAAGTGTTAGTGGGTGCCTCACATTCTAACCTCCTAGGATTTGACGTGCTGCGTGGGCGAATGTGGAAATTCCCGGATGGAACTGTGTGGAGTTTTGCAGGACGCAAAAAAGGATTAGACACAGTTAAACTGGGCCTATTAGAAACATCTATACCTTTGCCTCCCTCTAAAATTACCAACGTCCGACAGTACCCACTGCCTGCAGCTGCACTTGCAGGAGCAGACGGGGTGGTATCAGATTTAGAAAAAAGAAACATCATTAAGAGGACTCACTCGCCTTATAATTCACCGGTGTGGCCAGTAAAGAAACCAACCGGGCAATGGCGTTTCACAGTAGATTACCGAAAGTTAAACGCCAACACTGCACCCCTGACCGCTGCGGTTCCGAGTATCGCGGAAATTGTGACAATGATAAAAGGAGCTGCCCATCCTTGGATGGCTGCCTTAGATGTAAAAGACATGTTTTTTATGATTCCCCTCCTTGAGCAAGACAAAGCGCAGTTTGCATTCACGTGGAAAGGAGTCCAATATACCTTTAACCGACTTCCACAAGGATACAAACATTCCCCCACCATTGCTCATAATGCTTTAGCTAAAGCGCTATCAGAGATTCCTGTTTCACAGGGATGTACAGTATACCAATATATTGACGACATCTTAATAGGGGGGGAGAGAGCCAAGAAAGTGTACAAGACATGATGCAAAACATCCGAAAAACATTATCAGATTTGGGATTGGAAATTCCAGACTCAAAATGTCAGGGACCTGCACAGGAAGTTAAATTCCTGGGGGTCTGGTGGATTAAGGGAGCTGCTTCTGTCCCTCAGGATACCCTGAAAAAAATAGAACATGGACAGAATCCTTCCAGCACGAAGGAGTTACAGCAAGTTCTGGGAACTTTAAGTTATTGGCGTAAACACATCCCTGGCTTTTCCATCATTGCTCGCCCCCTTTATTGTTTGCTCAAAAAAGGTAAATCCTGGGAGTGGACTGAACAACATACTAATGCACTGGAATTGCTAATAAAAGAGCTAAGGTTATTCCAACAACTTGGCCCCATACATCCAACTGACCCTGTCCATGTAGAATGGGGGTTCAGCGAACATGGTTCTCATTGTAACTTATGGCAAAAGGGACCAGCAGGACCGGAGAGACCATTAGAATTTAGCTCTCACTCCTTTAATGATACTGAGAGCAGATATTCAGACCTAGAGAAGGGTTTACTGTCCCTGGTGCGAGCATTGCAACGAGCAGAGCAGATAAGGAGAGAACAGAGCGTGATTGTTCGGGGCCCTTTTCGTCTCCTAGATGTGGTCCGTAAAGGGACTGCACCACCAGCCGGCATTGCCCAGAAACCCACAGTTCGAAAGTGGTATGCTTATTTAGAAGGCATTAATGATATCATGCCAATCTCTGAAGGTAGTATCAAAGTATCCAAGCTCCAGAAGGATATAGATGGTGCCCTATTGTTCCAATCCCCACCAAACAGACCATCTCCAATCCAAGAAGCACCTCCTCTGAAAGAAGGCAGTGATCTTACAGGAGTGTGGTTTACTGATGCGTCATCTCACCGTGAGAACAATAAGTGGAAATACAAGGCCGTAGCACTGGAAGTAGCAACGGGGGAAAGAGCAATTGAAACAGGAGAAGGTAGCGCACAAGTAGGGGAACTCAGAGCCGTCCTACTAGCTGCACAACGTGGGGCTACTTACATTTACACTGACTCATATGCTGTTTTTAAAGGAGCCACTGAATGGATTGGACACTGGGCAGCCAATGATTGGCAGGTGAATAGAGTCCCAATCTGGGAGACAGAGAGTTGGAAGCAACTGTTGGAAATGGGAGGACAGAGAACATTGCACATTGGTTGGGTAAAAGGCCATGATCGTTCGAACTCGATCACTGCTCAATTCAACCAACAGGTAGATAGCCTCACGCGGTTGCAGCAAATTGACATTGTAGATGATGGTCGGGAATGGGAACGCTTACTCGAATGGTTACATATTAAGCGTGGCCATACAGGCCGTGCTGATCTGTATCAGGAAGGTCTAGCCCGGGGGTGGCCTGTGTCGGTTAAGCTGTGTGAACAAGTAGTAACCGCCTGTTCACAATGTCGCCTACGACTCAATAAAGATCATCCGAGTAAGGCGCCTCCTTTACACATTCGGGACAAGAAAACATTGTGGCATTCATGGCAAATTGATTATATTGGGCCCTTGAGATCATCAGGTGAGAAAAGATACGTCCTAGTCGGAGTGGAGATTATCTCTGGCCTCGCTATGGCCACCAGCTTCAAATCAGCTACCGGGAACAACACAGTGAAAGGCCTAAAAGGGTGGTTCAGCACACTTCCCCTTCCTGAGGAAATCCAAAGTGATAACGGTTCACACTTTACCGCTACAGTGGTACAAGATTGGGCCAAAGAAGAAGGGATTCGATGGGTATTTCATACTCCCTATTATCCTCAGGCTAATGGCATTGTTGAACGCACCAATGGATTGGTTAAGCGTTTTGCAAAAACTCATGAACCTGGTTGGCATTTGCCATTGGATGATGCCATCTATCAATTAAATAACAGATGGAGTGGAGATGGCTGTCCTAAAATGAAAGCTTTCTGTGTATCTGCTGATATCATCACTCCAAAAGTTCCCAATGAACCACGAAAATACCTGGGACAATTTCACCCTGGGCAACCTGTGTTAGTGAAAATGCCTCAAATTGGCACAGTACCAATGGTGTTAGCTACTCCCAAAAACCCCCATGCACGGGAAGCCAAAGACTGTTCAGGGAAGATACACCGGATCAGCACCCGGTGGATCTCGCCCTCTTTTTAACCCCGTCGGTCAAATGAGACCGAGCAGATTTTCTTTTCCTTTGTGTCTTACAGGAACCTCGGAAGAACTGTACGTGGACAGACGCATTGGCCTACGCTAACCTCGAGTGTCTCCAGGGAATCCTGACATTGATCCTGGCAATAATATTATTTTTGTTATGTATGGCCATCTGGAGGCCTAAATTTTAGAATGACGAATTGGCAGATGGAATTGATGCTATTCAGTTTTATCTTTTTACTCCCTGTTGTTTGTAGTCAAAGAGACCCAGAATGGCCGTGGTCTCAAGCTTATGTAAAACACAATGCGATGGCAGGAACAGGAAAAGGAAAATTGAGCCTGGCCACTGTAGTCCTACATGAAAATGAGGTGTTTTCAAAACATGAGATAGATCAAAGCATAGATAAAGTCGAACCTGACTCAACTCCACAGACTAGTCTGGTTCCACTGCCACTATCTGAAACCCCCGATAATGACACCTTATTGAGCGGACTTAAGAATCTGCCCCTTGATGATGAGCTTTGGGATAATGCACTGTCACGATACACTGCAAGCACTGAGACACTAGAAAACATGAGGGATTTAAATCTCTCCACTCTGGTTATACAAGGAAGTGAAGTATATTCCAGAGATAAATGGAGTTGGAAAGACTCACTCCAAATGGCTAAGCTTGAAGCCGTCCCAGGAAAGAAAATACAAATTAGCTGCCGAGTAATCAATGGGTCTGCTCACCATAGACCAACTGTAATTGAAACCATCCATGTAGACTCTACTAAACCGGACAAATATAACACTGATTGATTGTTACAAAATTATAGAGCCAAACTCAGATTGCTGGCACAACTTCACCTTTATCAAACCTATCATAGTATATTGTATTTGGGGCTACAGGGGCACGGAATTGTTATTTGAATTTATGATTGACTCAAATACATCTGAACCTGTTGAAATGAACCCAAAACCTACACCCCCACAAACTTTCAAGGGTGTAGCTACTCAGCCCTCCATTAGTCTAACTCCTTACACCTTTAACATTGGCCCTTATGCCATTAAACACACAGGTCAACAACAAATACCGTTTAACCCAACATATTCCCTCAAACGAGTAGAATTGTCAATGCAGATTAATATCTCTGCGATCAAACCCACCTGCTCACCATTCCTGAGTACATCTTATGCAGGATGGTCAGCATGGTTAGGCCGGCGAACTGTTGACACCTCACAACGACTGAAGAGAGAGGTGACTGGTATCTTAGGAACAGGACTGGGAGTCTTAAATAGTACAGATGCTGAGATACTTGCAAACAAACTAGTCACAACTACTAGTGATCTAGACAAATTAAAACATCCTCTACAGTCCTCTCTACCAGCATTGGGAAATCACCAATGGCTTTTATCGAATATATTGCCTCAGTGGGAGGAAACAGGTGAAAAAGACCATCAGCTGATCACAAATGCACTTGGTACAACCCAAAACAATGTTTCCTTGGCCCTTAGTTGTATCCAAGCCCAACTGTGGATGCAATCTATGACAGCCGCAATTATAAGGGAAGGTGAAGAAGGCACCTTGCCCACTGAAATTCGAAAAGTAATATGGGATAATGCAATTGAGTTTGAGAGAAAATTTCAGTCCT
The DNA here is from genome assembly GCF_964199755.1 of Larus michahellis. Lineage (NCBI taxonomy): Eukaryota > Metazoa > Chordata > Aves > Charadriiformes > Laridae > Larus > Larus michahellis. The sequence goes on along the minus strand of NW_027436264.1, from coordinate 410,942 downwards.
GGTGGTATCTGGTTAATTTCACCTATGATCCCACTGAGAGCAAAGCCACAGCTTTTGTCTTAACGATACGCAATGCCTCAGTATACACCATATACCCAATCATCGCACTGGGGTTGAATCACCATGGAGCTATACTCCATCCGGTAGAGCATAGAGTGTGGGCACAACAAAACGAGAATAAATGGCAAACTGTTGATGTTGAAGCATGCATTTCACGAGATCAACAAGGATTCATTTGTGAGAGTAATACTCTCAAGGCACAAGACATTTGTCTTGACACCAACCAGAATGTTTGTCATTTTGAGATACAACCTGATGAAACCCCAGAAACTGTGCTTGTATATATTGGGAAAGGGTGTGTTTGCATGAGGTCTCCCTGTACTTTTGTATTCGTAGATGACATAGCAGTAGATATAAGTAATAACTCAAATCTTTGTGTTTGTAACTTTACTAACATCATTGGATGTGACTTCAGTTATTCAGCTCCTGTTACGTCTTTTCAATTGCTACAATCTAATTACACATTGATTCGAGATTTGCTGCCTACCCCTATCGGAATGAATCTCTCACTAGTGAGGAAGTTGCTACAACACGATGAATTGAAGCGATTGTTGAAAGAGGCCCAAGAAAATGGACAAAGAACTCTGATTACTGTCCATCATGATGTTGAAGAAATACACCATGTACTGGAAAGGGTCAAGAGAGACGGTGGACATGAATGGCGGGACACCCTCTTTGGATGGTCACCGACAGCTACAGGACTTTTTAACAAGATGCTCCATCCTGTTGTTGTTCTACTAGTACTCACTGTATTGTGCTTTGCTTTGACAATTGTTTTGCATGTTAGACTTTGGATTATGATGAAACGCTTAACTCGCTTAATCACCCCGCAAGAAGTATTTGCACTTGATATCCCTCGCCATAAGAGGACATGTGATATTCCCCATCAGTATTGATTATCGTGGAGCTTGAGTGACTGTAGTCACGGGGTGGATTATGTGGAATAATTACTAAATTGGCCAAGAATACAAAAATACAGCATTGTTCACACATTAAGGAAAGTCATAAAATCAAGAGGCTTCTGAGGTAGAATACAGCCACAGCTAGCACACGAAGAATGCAACATCTGTGATTCCCTGCGCGAGGTTGTTTGCGAAACTACACGAGGGATGGAACGGAACACGCTTGTTCCGTGGCCTTCCCTTGTGACGAATAGCAGATATGGGGACGAGATGGTACTACGGAACTGATAAGCGGCCTACACGCTACCCGAGCCAACCTTTCGTCAAATGTTGATGAAATGCTGTCCTTTTGTGCGAACTTTGCTCACCACAATGTACCAAAACACACCTCCATCCCGGAGGCTATCCGCCCCCGAGGTGTGAACACTCCTCCTTGAATACATTAATCATAATAAAAGTATGTATGACTAAAGTCACTCAAACTCCACTTTGAAGATAAAAAAATAATATAAAAATAGCCCAAGAGAGAGGGGATGTCAGGGAAGACACCATCGCGAAGAATTCCACCGCTGATTTCCGGGATCAGTCGACGGGCTGAGCCTTTCTTCCCCCCCATAGGGACGCCTTTGGGTAAGACTTCGATTACACCGAGCGCTTTCTCGGGGACTTAGAAATTTCTCTAGAGAATCTCTACCCTACGTTTATAGCCAGGCTGTATCGTTTATAATTTTGTCGCGCGTTTGTATACTTAGCAATATCTTTATTTGCACGTGCTTTGCAGACAGTGTATTTATCACCGGCAATCCTAAAGAACCCGTATATCTGTTGTTTAAATAAACTGCACTGTTTAAGTAGCTAGTCGTTCCGCTTTCTCACTGAACGCGACCAAAACTACAGAGAGGCCGTGCTAGTTCAGGAGCACGACTAGACTGAAGGTGCAGTCCACTATTAGTGTATCCAAATCGTAGTAGTTTAATACATATTAAACGCGATTGGACTGATAGTGCTGAATTGGGCATCACTCAGAATTTAAACCTAGCCGCACCTAGCCTCCCACCTCGGTGAGGAGTGTTAGAACGCAAGGGGGTTTATCTTCTGCCAAAACCGCTTGGCCCCGTTTCACGCAACAGAATTTGGCGTAGTCGGCAGGATTGCCATGGATAAACTGCTGCAAAAATATGATTGTGCCCCTTCCCAGGCTGGGAAGGAGTGGGCCCAAAAATTTTGGAAGGATGAAGAGAAAGTGGTGGAACGTATTGAAGAGTGTCGGGTTTCACAGAAGCTCAGAGCGGGGAAAGGCAAGGGTGTGATTTGTGCTGCGTTAGGCGCCTGTTTATCTTGTGCACAACAAGAAGCTAGAGAAACCCCTGCTCCTAATCTGATTTCAGCTGTAGAATATGCAACCCTGAAATCGGAGAATGAGGTGCTGAAGTCATCATTAGCCTTGCAAAAGGAGACAGGAGAAAAATTAAGAACTCACGTCGATAAGCTTGTGAGTGAGAATGAATGTTTAGGAAACCAGAATGCTCAACTTAAAATATTATTAGAAAGGGTGACTGGGCTCTTAGATAAAATGCAGCCCTCGACCCAGGTCCAACAGATTCGTAAGTTAATGTGTTATCCAAATTCCGGAACCCAGACCGGAGATTTTTTGTCTAATAGTGAGGATGACGAAGAAGATGAGGAGGAAAGGACTTTTACTTTGAAATCCCAAGTTTTTCCTTTACGTCCTCTGGTTAAAACTGAAGCTGCGGTTGATGACGATGATGAAATTCACACCACTGTGCGTACCGTTCCACGGACACCAACCGAGTTAACAAAAATAAGGGAGAAATATTCGAGGCGACCAGAAGAGTCAGCTGTTGAGTACGTGTGGCGAGTTTCTTCTGAAGGGGGGGACAGAATTATGCTGAGTGAGGAAGAAGCAGGAGACTCTTGGGGACCAGGAGTGTTTTTAACCACTATGCCTGGGGATCATAATTATTCCCTAACTGCTCGAGCAGCCTATTGGGCAGGGGGTATGGATCCGCGAGAGAGGGGGGAGCCGTTAGAGATTAGAGCTACAGGCTACTCTGATCTGTTTGCGGCTGTACGGAAAGCAGCTTGTCTGCAAGCCATGTATGACAGAGAGGAATTTCGGAAATCCCCAATGTCAGCCCCTATCGACCCCGATCGATTAGCCCCTCTCATCCGTGGTCTTCCCGATTGCCTGAAACCGTTCCTTGTTCGTACTCAAGATCGTATACGAGAGGCTCGGGGTGCTCATAGGCGGGGCCGTCGTCACTACATGCCCACCTGGAATGAATATGTACAGGAAATAGATCAATATGGGCGCCGAATGGGCTGGGCCAGCCTAACTAGTGAGAAATCCTCCGAACACCCCCGAAAGGTTCGCCAAGTCCGAACTCACACTAAAAACCCTAAATCGGAGGAAAGGTTTAAGCCTGATAAGGACCGGAATGAGTTGTGGCGTAAAGCCCTACAATTAGGGGTGCCCCGACAATTCTTGCACGGTGTCCCTACGGGAGACCTCCGTACACTAGTCCAATCTCTAACTAGAAAGAATAATGTGGCTGGGGAGAAAAGTCTAACCAGAGAATCCCCAAGTCGTGAGAAAATTGTGCCTTCTGCACCGGAACGTAACTTGATTGATTTGACAGAGTCCCAGCCAAAAAACTCCTATCCCCGGGGAGGGCAGTGAGCCACCCTGTCCGGCAGGTACTAGCAATTCAATGGCTCTCTCATAAAGACTCCGAACCCGTTATTATCATTCCTGTTGGACCCCGGAAGATATTGGTAAATTTTATTATTGATACTGGAGCCCAAATGTCTGCAATCACTAACGAAACAGCACAACTTCTAGGTATAAATCCCACCCGACGCAGAGTCAACTTCACAGGAATTGATGGTGTGGTAAAAACATGCCCCACTGCAAAAATTAACCTCTGGTTGCCGGGAGAGCAGCGAATGACTAGGGCAGAAGTGTTAGTGGGTGCCTCACATTCTAACCTCCTAGGATTTGACGTGCTGCGTGGGCGAATGTGGAAATTCCCGGATGGAACTGCGTGGAGTTTTGCAGGACGCAAAAAAGGATTAGACACAGTTAAACTGGGCCTATTAGAAACATCTATACCTTTGCCTCCCTCTAAAATTACCAACGTCCGACAGTACCCACTGCCTGCAGCTGCACTTGCAGGAGCAGACGGGGTGGTATCAGATTTAGAAAAAAGAAACATCATTCAGAGGACTCACTCGCCTTATAATTCACCGGTGTGGCCAGTAAAGAAACCAACCGGGCAATGGCGTTTCACAGTAGATTACCGAAAGTTAAACGCCAACGCTGCACCCCTGACCGCTGCGGTTCCGAGTATCGCGGAAATTGTGACAATGATAAAAGGAGCTGCCCATCCTTGGATGGCTGCCTTAGATGTAAAAGACATGTTTTTTATGATTCCCCTCCTTGAGCAAGACAAAGCGCAGTTTGCATTCACGTGGAAAGGAGTCCAATATACCTTTAACCGACTTCCACAAGGATACAAACATTCCCCCACCATTGCTCATAATGCTTTAGCTAAAGCGCTATCAGAGATTCCTGTTTCACAGGGATGTACAGTATACCAATATATTGACGACATCTTAATAGGGGGGGAGAGAGCCAAGAAAGTGTACAAGACATGATGCAAAACATCCGAAAAACATTATCAGATTTGGGATTGGAAATTCCAGACTCAAAATGTCAGGGACCTGCACAGGAAGTTAAATTCCTGGGGGTCTGGTGGATTAAGGGAGCTGCTTCTGTCCCTCAGGATACCCTGAAAAAAATAGAACATGGACAGAATCCTTCCAGCACGAAGGAGTTACAGCAAGTTCTGGGAACTTTAAGTTATTGGCGTAAACACATCCCTGGCTTTTCCATCATTGCTCGCCCCCTTTATTGTTTGCTCAAAAAAGGTAAATCCTGGGAGTGGACTGAACAACATACTAATGCACTGGAATTGCTAATAAAAGAGCTAAGGTTATTCCAACAACTTGGCCCCATACATCCAACTGACCCTGTCCATGTAGAATGGGGGTCCAGCGAACATGGTTCTCATTGTAACTTATGGCAAAAGGGACCAGCAGGACCGGAGAGACCATTAGAATTTAGCTCTCACTCCTTTAATGATACTGAGAGCAGATGTTCAGTCCTAGAGAAGGGTTTACTGTCCCTGGTGCGAGCATTGCAACGAGCAGAGCAGATAAGGAGAGAACAGAGCGTGATTGTTCGGGGCCCTTTTCGTCTCCTAGATGTGGTCCGTAAAGGGACAGCACCACCAGCCGGCATTGCCCAGAAACCCACAGTTCGAAAGTGGTATGCTTATTTAGAAGGCATTAATGATATCATGCCAATCTCTGAAGGTAGTATCAAAGTATCCAAGCTCCAGAAGGATATAGATGGTGCCCTATTGTTCCAATCCCCACCAAACAGACCATCTCCAATCCAAGAAGCACCTCCTCTGAAAGAAGGCAGTGATCTTACAGGAGTGTGGTTTACTGATGCGTCATCTCACCGTGAGAACAATAAGTGGAAATACAAGGCCGTAGCACTGGAAGTAGCAACGGGGGAAAGAGCAATTGAAACAGGAGAAGGTAGCGCACAAGTAGGGGAACTCAGAGCCGTCCTACTAGCTGCACAACGTGGGGCTACTTACATTTACACTGACTCATATGCTGTTTTTAAAGGAGCCACTGAATGGATTGGACACTGGGCAGCCAATGATTGGCAGGTGAATAGAGTCCCAATCTGGGAGACAGAGAGTTGGAAGCAACTGTTGGAAATGGGAGGACAGAGAACATTGCACATCGGTTGGGTAAAAGGCCATGATCGTTCGAACTCGATCACTGCTCAATTCAACCAACAGGTAGATAGCCTCACGCGGTTGCAGCAAATTGACATTGTAGATGATGGTCGGGAATGGGAACGCTTACTCGAATGGTTACATATTAAGCGTGGCCATACAGGCCGTGCTGATCTGTATCAGGAAGGTCTAGCCCGGGGGTGGCCTGTGTCGGTTAAGCTGTGTGAACAAGTAGTAACCGCCTGTTCACAATGTCGCCTACGACTCAATAAAGATCATCCGAGTAAGGCGCCTCCTTTACACATTCGGGACAAGAAAACATTGTGGCATTCATGGCAAATTGATTATATTGGGCCCTTGAGATCATCAGGTGAGAAAAGATACGTCCTAGTCGGAGTGGAGATTATCTCTGGCCTCGCTATGGCCACCAGCTTCAAATCAGCTACCGGGAACAACACAGTGAAAGGCCTAAAAGGGTGGTTCAGCACACTTCCCCTTCCTGAGGAAATCCAAAGTGATAACGGTTCACACTTTACCGCTACAGTGGTACAAGATTGGGCCAAAGAAGAAGGGATTCGATGGGTATTTCATACTCCCTATTATCCTCAGGCTAATGGCATTGTTGAACGCACCAATGGATTGGTTAAGCGTTTTGCAAAAACTCATGAACCTGGTTGGCATTTGCCATTGGATGATGCCATCTATCAATTAAATAACAGATGGAGTGGAGATGGCTGTCCTAAAATGAAAGCTTTCTGTGTATCTGCTGATATCATCACTCCAAAAGTTCCCAATGAACCACGAAAATACCTGGGACAATTTCACCCTGGGCAACCTGTGTTAGTGAAAATGCCTCAAATTGGCACAGTACCAATGGTGTTAGCTACTCCCAAAAACCCCCATGCACGGGAAGCCAAAGACTGTTCAGGGAAGATACACCGGATCAGCACCCGGTGGATCTCGCCCTCTTTTTAACCCCGTCGGTCAAATGAGACCGAGCAGATTTTCTTTTCCTTTGTGTCTTACAGGAACCTCGGAAGAACTGTACGTGGACAGACGCATTGGCCTACGCCAACCTCGAGTGTCTCCAGGGAATCCTGACATTGATCCTGGCAATAATATTATTTTTGTTATGTATGGCCATCTGGAGGCCTAAATTTTAGAATGACGAATTGGCAGATGGAATTGATGCTATTCAGTTTTATCTTTTTACTCCCTGTTGTTTGTAGTCAAAGAGACCCAGAATGGCCGTGGTCTCAAGCTTATGTAAAACACAATGCGATGGCAGGAACAGGAAAAGGAAAATTGAGCCTGGCCACTGTAGTCCTACATGAAAATGAGGTGTTTTCAAAACATGAGATAGATCAAAGCATAGATAAAGTCGAACCTGACTCAACTCCACAGACTAGTCTGGTTCCACTGCCACTATCTGAAACCCCCGATAATGACACCTTATTGAGCGGACTTAAGAATCTGCCCCTTGATGATGAGCTTTGGGATAATGCACTGTCACGATACACTGCAAGCACTGAGACACTAGAAAACATGAGGGATTTAAATCTCTCCACTCTGGTTATACAAGGAAGTGAAGTATATTCCAGAGATAAATGGAGTTGGAAAGACTCACTCCAAATGGCTAAGCTTGAAGCCGTCCCAGGAAAGAAAATACAAATTAGCTGCCGAGTAATCAATGGGTCTGCTCACCATAGACCAACTGTAATTGAAACCATCCATGTAGACTCTACTAAACCGGACAAATATAACACTGATTGATTGTTACAAAATTATAGAGCCAAACTCAGATTGCTGGCACAACTTCACCTTTATCAAACCTATCATAGTATATTGTATTTGGGGCTACAGGGGCACGGAATTGTTATTTGAATTTATGATTGACTCAAATACATCTGAACCTGTTGAAATGAACCCAAAACCTACACCCCCACAAACTTTCAAGGGTGTAGCTACTCAGCCCTCCATTAGTCTAACTCCTTACACCTTTAACATTGGCCCTTATGCCATTAAACACACAGGTCAACAACAAATACCGTTTAACCAAACATATTCCCTCAAACGAGTAGAATTGTCAATGCAGATTAATATCTCTGCGATCAAACCCACCTGCTCACCATTCCTGAGTACATCTTATGCAGGATGGTCAGCATGGTTAGGCCGGCGAACTGTTGACACCTCACAACGACTGAAGAGAGAGGTGACTGGTATCTTAGGAACAGGACTGGGAGTCTTAAATAGTACAGATGCTGAGATACTTGCAAACAAACTAGTCACAACTACTAGTGCTCTAGACAAATTAAAACATCCTCTACAGTCCTCTCTATCAGCATTGGGAAATCACCAATGGCTTTTATCGAATATATTGCCTCAGTGGGAGGAAACAGGTGAAAAAGACCATCAGCTGATCACAAATGCACTTGGTACAACCCCAAACAATGTTTCCTTGGCCCTTAGTTGTATCCAAGCCCAACTGTGGATGCAATCTATGACAGCCGCAATTATAAGGGAAGGTGAAGAAGGCACCTTGCCCACTGAAATTCGAAAAGTAATATGGGATAATGCAATTGAGTTTGAGAGAAAATTTCAATCCTGGTGGTATCTGGTTAATTTCACCTATGATCCCACTGAGAGCAAAGCCACAGCTTTTGTCTTAACGATACGCAATGCCTCAGTATACACCATATACCCAATCATCGCACTGGGGTTGAATCACCATGGAGCTATACTCCATCCGGTAGAGCATAGAGTGTGGGCACAACAAAACGAGAATAAATGGCAAACTGTTGATGTTGAAGCATGCATTTCACGAGATCAACAAGGATTCATTTGTGAGAGTAATACTCTCAAGGCACAAGACATTTGTCTTGACACCAACCAGAATGTTTGTCATTTTGAGATACAACCTGATGAAACCCCAGAAACTGTGCTTGTATATATTGGGAAAGGGTGTGTTTGCATGAGGTCTCCCTGTACTTTTGTATTCGTAGATGACATAGCAGTAGATATAAGTAATAACTCAAATCTTTGTGTTTGTAACTTTACTAACATCATTGGATGTGACTTCAGTTATTCAGCTCCTGTTACGTCTTTTCAATTGCTACAATCTAATTACACATTGATTCGAGATTTGCTGCCTACCCCTATCGGAATGAATCTCTCACTAGTGAGGAAGTTGCTACAACACGATGAATTGAAGCGATTGTTGAAAGAGGCCCAAGAAAATGGACAAAGAACTCTGATTACTGTCCATCATGATGTTGAAGAAATACACCATGTACTGGAAAGGGTCAAGAGAGACGGTGGACATGAACGGTGGGACACCCTCTTTGGATGGTCACCGACAGCTACAGGACTTTTTAACAAGATGCTCCATCCTGTTGTTGTTCTACTAGTACTCACTGTATTGTGCTTTGCTTTGACAATTGTTTTGCATGTTAGACTTTGGATTATGATGAAACGCTTAACTCGCTTAATCACCCCGCAAGAAGTATTTGCACTTGATATCCCTCGCCATAAGAGGACATGTGATATTCCCCATCAGTATTGATTATCGTGGAGCTTGAGTGACTGTAGTCACGGGGTGGATTATGTGGAATAATTACTAAATTGGCCAAGAATACAAAAATACAGCATTGTTCACACATTAAGGAAAGTCATAAAATCAAGAGGCTTCTGAGGTAGAATACAGCCACAGCTAGCACACGAAGAATGCAACATCTGTGATTCCCTGCGCGAGGTTGTTTGCGAAACTACACGAGGGATGGAACGGAACACGCTTGTTCCGTGGCCTTCCCTTGTGACGAATAGCAGATATGGGGACGAGATGGTACTACGGAACTGATAAGCGGCCTACACGCTACCCGAGCCAACCTTTCGTCAAATGTTGATGAAATGCTGTCCTTTTGTGCGAACTTTGCTCACCACAATGTACCAAAACACACCTCCATCCCGGAGGCTATCCGCCCCCGAGGTGTGAACACTCCTCCTTGAATACATTAATCATAATAAAAGTATGTATGACTAAAGTCACTCAAACTCCACTTTGAAGATAAAAAAATAATATAAAAATAGCCCAAGAGAGAGGGGATGTCAGGGAAGACACCATCGCGAAGAATTCCACCGCTGATTTCCGGGATCAGTCGACGGGCTGAGCCTTTCTTCCCCCCCATAGGGACGCCTTTGGGTAAGACTTCGATTACACCGAGCGCTTTCTCGGGGACTTAGAAATTTCTCTAGAGAATCTCTACCCTACGTTTATAGCCAGGCTGTATCGTTTATAATTTTGTCGCGCGTTTGTATACTTAGCAATATCTTTATTTGCACGTGCTTTGCAGACAGTGTATTTATCACCGGCAATCCTAAAGAACCTGTATATCTGTTGTTTAAATAAACTGCACTGTTTAAGTAGCTAGTCGTTCCGCTTTCTCACTGAACGCGACCAAAACTACAGAGAGGCCGTGCTAGTTCAGGAGCACGACTAGACTGAAGGTGCAGTCCACTATTAGTGTATCCAAATCGTAGTAGTTTAATACATATTAAACGCGATTGGACTGATAGTGCTGAATTGGGCATCACTCAGAATTTAAACCTAGCCGCACCTAGCCTCCCACCTCGGTGAGGAGTGTTAGAACGCAAGGGGGTTTATCTTCTGCCAAAACCGCTTGGCCCCGTTTCACGCAACAGAATTTGGCGTAGTCGGCAGGATTGCCATGGATAAACTGCTGCAAAAATATGATTGTGCCCCTTCCCAGGCTGGGAAGGAGTGGGCCCAAAAATTTTGGAAGGATGAAGAGAAAGTGGTGGAACGTATTGAAGAGTGTCGGGTTTCACAGAAGCTCAGAGCGGGGAAAGGCAAGGGTGTGATTTGTGCTGCGTTAGGCGCCTGTTTATCTTGTGCACAACAAGAAGCTAGAGAAACCCCTGCTCCTAATCTGATTTCAGCTGTAGAATATGCAACCCTGAAATCGGAGAATGAGGTGCTGAAGTCATCATTAGCCTTGCAAAAGGAGACAGGAGAAAAATTAAGAACTCACGTCGATAAGCTTGTGAGTGAGAATGAATGTTTAGGAAACCAGAATGCTCAACTTAAAATATTATTAGAAAGGGTGACTGGGCTCTTAGATAAAATGCAGCCCTCGACCCAGGTCCAACAGATTCGTAAGTTAATGTGTTATCCAAATTCCGGAACCCAGACCGGAGATTTTTTGTCTAATAGCGAGGATGACGAAGAAGATGAGGAGGAAAGGACTTTTACTTTGAAATCCCAAGTTTTTCCTTTACGTCCTCTGGTTAAAACTGAAGCTGCGGTTGATGACGATGATGAAATTCACACCACTGTGCGTACCGTTCCACGGACACCAACCGAGTTAACAAAAATAAGGGAGAAATATTCGAGGCGACCAGAAGAGTCAGCTGTTGAGTACGTGTGGCGAGTTTCTTCTGAAGGGGGGGACAGAATTATGCTGAGTGAGGAAGAAGCAGGAGACTCTTGGGGACCAGGAGTGTTTTTAACCACTATGCCTGGGGATCATAATTATTCCCTAACTGCTCGAGCAGCCTATTGGGCAGGGGGTATGGATCCGCGAGAGAGGGGGGAGCCGTTAGAGATTAGAGCTACAGGCTACTCTGATCTGTTTGCGGCTGTACGGAAAGCAGCTTGTCTGCAAGCCATGTATGACAGAGAGGAATTTCGGAAATCCCCAATGTCAGCCCCTATCGACCCCGATCGATTAGCCCCTCTCATCCGTGGTCTTCCCGATTGCCTGAAACCGTTCCTTGTTCGTACTCAAGATCGTATACGAGAGGCTCGGGGTGCTCATAGGCGGGGCCGTCGTCACTACATGCCCACCTGGAATGAATATGTACAGGAAATAGATCAATATGGGCGCCGAATGGGCTGGGCCAGCCTAACTAGTGAGAAATCCTCCGAACACCCCCGAAAGGTTCGCCAAGTCCGAACTCACACTAAAAACCCTAAATCGGAGGAAAGGTTTAAGCCTGATAAGGACCGGAATGAGTTGTGGCGTAAAGCCCTACAATTAGGGGTGCCCCGACAATTCTTGCACGGTGTCCCTACGGGAGACCTCCGTACACTAGTCCAATCTCTAACTAGAAAGAATAATGTGGCTGGGGAGAAAAGTCTAACCAGAGAATCCCCAAGTCGTGAGAAAATTGTGCCTTCTGCACCGGAACGTAACTTGATTGATTTGACAGAGTCCCAGCCAAAAAACTCCTATCCCCGGGGAGGGCAGTGAGCCACCCTGTCCGGCAGGTACTAGCAATTCAATGGCTCTCTCATAAAGACTCCGAACCCGTTATTATCATTCCTGTTGGACCCCGGAAGATATTGGTAAATTTTATTATTGATACTGGAGCCCAAATGTCTGCAATCACTAACGAAACAGCACAACTTCTAGGTATAAATCCCACCCGACGCAGAGTCAACTTCACAGGAATTGATGGTGTGGTAAAAACATGCCCCACTGCAAAAATTAACCTCTGGTTGCCGGGAGAGCAGCGAATGACTAGGGCAGAAGTGTTAGTGGGTGCCTCACATTCTAACCTCCTAGGATTTGACGTGCTGCGTGGGCGAATGTGGAAATTCCCGGATGGAACTGCGTGGAGTTTTGCAGGACGCAAAAAAGGATTAGACACAGTTAAACTGGGCCTATTAGAAACATCTATACCTTTGCCTCCCTCTAAAATTACCAACGTCCGACAGTACCCACTGCCTGCAGCTGCACTTGCAGGAGCAGACGGGGTGGTATCAGATTTAGAAAAAAGAAACATCATTCAGAGGACTCACTCGCCTTATAATTCACCGGTGTGGCCAGTAAAGAAACCAACCGGGCAATGGCGTTTCACAGTAGATTACCGAAAGTTAAACGCCAACGCTGCACCCCTGACCGCTGCGGTTCCGAGTATCGCGGAAATTGTGACAATGATAAAAGGAGCTGCCCATCCTTGGATGGCTGCCTTAGATGTAAAAGACATGTTTTTTATGATTCCCCTCCTTGAGCAAGACAAAGCGCAGTTTGCATTCACGTGGAAAGGAGTCCAATATACCTTTAACCGACTTCCACAAGGATACAAACATTCCCCCACCATTGCTCATAATGCTTTAGCTAAAGCGCTATCAGAGATTCCTGTTTCACAGGGATGTACAGTATACCAATATATTGACGACATCTTAATAGGGGGGGAGAGAGCCAAGAAAGTGTACAAGACATGATGCAAAACATCCGAAAAACATTATCAGATTTGGGATTGGAAATTCCAGACTCAAAATGTCAGGGACCTGCACAGGAAGTTAAATTCCTGGGGGTCTGGTGGATTAAGGGAGCTGCTTCTGTCCCTCAGGATACCCTGAAAAAAATAGAACATGGACAGAATCCTTCCAGCACGAAGGAGTTACAGCAAGTTCTGGGAACTTTAAGTTATTGGCGTAAACACATCCCTGGCTTTTCCATCATTGCTCGCCCCCTTTATTGTTTGCTCAAAAAAGGTAAATCCTGGGAGTGGACTGAACAACATACTAATGCACTGGAATTGCTAATAAAAGAGCTAAGGTTATTCCAACAACTTGGCCCCATACATCCAACTGACCCTGTCCATGTAGAATGGGGGTCCAGCGAACATGGCTCTCATTGTAACTTATGGCAAAAGGGACCAGCAGGACCGGAGAGACCATTAGAATTTAGCTCTCACTCCTTTAATGATACTGAGAGCAGATATTCAGACCTAGAGAAGGGTTTACTGTCCCTGGTGCGAGCATTGCAACGAGCAGAGCAGATAAGGAGAGAACAGAGCGTGATTGTTCGGGGCCCTTTTCGTCTCCTAGATGTGGTCCGTAAAGGGACAGCACCGCCAGCCGGCATTGCCCAGAAACCCACAGTTCGAAAGTGGTATGCTTATTTAGAAGGCATTAATGATATCATGCCAATCTCTGAAGGTAGTATCAAAGTATCCAAGCTCCAGAAGGATATAGATGGTGCCCTATTGTTCCAATCCCCACCAAACAGACCATCTCCAATCCAAGAAGCACCTCCTCTGAAAGAAGGCAGTGATCTTACAGGAGTGTGGTTTACTGATGCGTCATCTCACCGTGAGAACAATAAGTGGAAATACAAGGCCGTAGCACTGGAAGTAGCAACGGGGGAAAGAGCAATTGAAACAGGAGAAGGTAGCGCACAAGTAGGGGAACTCAGAGCCGTCCTACTAGCTGCACAACGTGGGGCTACTTACATTTACACTGACTCATATGCTGTTTTTAAAGGAGCCACTGAATGGATTGGACACTGGGCAGCCAATGATTGGCAGGTGAATAGAGTCCCAATCTGGGAGACAGAGAGTTGGAAGCAACTGTTGGAAATGGGAGGACAGAGAACATTGCACATCGGTTGGGTAAAAGGCCATGATCGTTCGAACTCGATCACTGCTCAATTCAACCAACAGGTAGATAGCCTCACGCGGTTGCAGCAAATTGACATTGTAGATGATGGTCGGGAATGGGAACGCTTACTCGAATGGTTACATATTAAGCGTGGCCATACAGGCCGTGCTGATCTGTATCAGGAAGGTCTAGCCCGGGGGTGGCCTGTGTCGGTTAAGCTGTGTGAACAAGTAGTAACCGCCTGTTCACAATGTCGCCTACGACTCAATAAAGATCATCCGAGTAAGGCGCCTCCTTTACACATTCGGGACAAGAAAACATTGTGGCATTCATGGCAAATTGATTATATTGGGCCCTTGAGATCATCAGGTGAGAAAAGATACGTCCTAGTCGGAGTGGAGATTATCTCTGGCCTCGCTATGGCCACCAGCTTCAAATCAGCTACCGGGAACAACACAGTGAAAGGCCTAAAAGGGTGGTTCAGCACACTTCCCCTTCCTGAGGAAATCCAAAGTGATAACGGTTCACACTTTACCGCTACAGTGGTACAAGATTGGGCCAAAGAAGAAGGGATTCGATGGGTATTTCATACTCCCTATTATCCTCAGGCTAATGGCATTGTTGAACGCACCAATGGATTGGTTAAGCGTTTTGCAAAAACTCATGAACCTGGTTGGCATTTGCCATTGGATGATGCCATCTATCAATTAAATAACAGATGGAGTGGAGATGGCTGTCCTAAAATGAAAGCTTTCTGTGTATCTGCTGATATCATCACTCCAAAAGTTCCCAATGAACCACGAAAATACCTGGGACAATTTCACCCTGGGCAACCTGTGTTAGTGAAAATGCCTCAAATTGGCACAGTACCAATGGTGTTAGCTACTCCCAAAAACCCCCATGCACGGGAAGCCAAAGACTGTTCAGGGAAGATACACCGGATCAGCACCCGGTGGATCTCGCCCTCTTTTTAACCCCGTCGGTCAAATGAGACCGAGCAGATTTTCTTTTCCTTTGTGTCTTACAGGAACCTCGGAAGAACTGTACGTGGACAGACGCATTGGCCTACGCTAACCTCGAGTGTCTCCAGGGAATCCTGACATTGATCCTGGCAATAATATTATTTTTGTTATGTATGGCCATCTGGAGGCCTAAATTTTAGAATGACGAATTGGCAGATGGAATTGATGCTATTCAGTTTTATCTTTTTACTCCCTGTTGTTTGTAGTCAAAGAGACCCAGAATGGCCGTGGTCTCAAGCTTATGTAAAACACAATGCGATGGCAGGAACAGGAAAAGGAAAATTGAGCCTGGCCACTGTAGTCCTACATGAAAATGAGGTGTTTTCAAAACATGAGATAGATCAAAGCATAGATAAAGTCGAACCTGACTCAACTCCACAGACTAGTCTGGTTCCACTGCCACTATCTGAAACCCCCGATAATGACACCTTATTGAGCGGACTTAAGAATCTGCCCCTTGATGATGAGCTTTGGGATAATGCACTGTCACGATACGCTGCAAGCACTGAGACACTAGAAAACATGAGGGATTTAAATCTCTCCACTCTGGTTATACAAGGAAGTGAAGTATATTCCAGAGATAAATGGAGTTGGAAAGACTCACTCCAAATGGCTAAGCTTGAAGCCGTCCCAGGAAAGAAAATACAAATTAGCTGCCGAGTAATCAATGGGTCTGCTCACCATAGACCAACTGTAATTGAAACCATCCATGTAGACTCTACTAAACCGGACAAATATAACACTGATTGATTGTTACAAAATTATAGAGCCAAACTCAGATTGCTGGCACAACTTCACCTTTATCAAACCTATCATAGTATATTGTATTTGGGGCTACAGGGGCACGGAATTGTTATTTGAATTTATGATTGACTCAAATACATCTGAACCTGTTGAAATGAACCCAAAACCTACACCCCCACAAACTTTCAAGGGTGTAGCTACTCAGCCCTCCATTAGTCTAACTCCTTACACCTTTAACATTGGCCCTTATGCCATTAAACACACAGGTCAACAACAAATACCGTTTAACCCAACATATTCCCTCAAACGAGTAGAATTGTCAATGCAGATTAATATCTCTGCGATCAAACCCACCTGCTCACCATTCCTGAGTACATCTTATGCAGGATGGTCAGCATGGTTAGGCCGGCGAACTGTTGACACCTCACAACAACTGAAGAGAGAGGTGACTGGTATCTTAGGAACAGGACTGGGAGTCTTAAATAGTACAGATGCTGAGATACTTGCAAACAAACTAGTCACAACTACTAGTGCTCTAGACAAATTAAAACATCCTCTACAGTCCTCTCTATCAGCATTGGGAAATCACCAATGGCTTTTATCGAATATATTGCCTCAGTGGGAGGAAACAGGTGAAAAAGACCATCAGCTGATCACAAATGCACTTGGTACAACCCCAAACAATGTTTCCTTGGCCCTTAGTTGTATCCAAGCCCAACTGTGGATGCAATCTATGACAGCCGCAATTATAAGGGAAGGTGAAGAAGGCACCTTGCCCACTGAAATTCGAAAAGTAATATGGGATAATGCAATTGAGTTTGAGAGAAAATTTCAATCCTGGTGGTATCTGGTTAATTTCACCTATGATCCCACTGAGAGCAAAGCCACAGCTTTTGTCTTAACAATACGCAATGCCTCAGTATACACCATATACCCAATCATCGCACTGGGGTTGAATCACCATGGAGCTATACTCCATCCGGTAGAGCATAGAGTGTGGGCACAACAAAACGAGAATAAATGGCAAACTGTTGATGTTGAAGCATGCATTTCACGAGATCAACAAGGATTCATTTGTGAGAGTAATACTCTCAAGGCACAAGACATTTGTCTTGACACCAACCAGAATGTTTGTCATTTTGAGATACAACCTGATGAAACCCCAGAAACTGTGCTTGTATATATTGGGAAAGGGTGTGTTTGCATGAGGTCTCCCTGTACTTTTGTATTCGTAGATGACATAGCAGTAGATATAAGTAATAACTCAAATCTTTGTGTTTGTAACTTTACTAACATCATTGGATGTGACTTCAGTTATTCAGCTCCTGTTACGTCTTTTCAATTGCTACAATCTAATTACACATTGATTCGAGATTTGCTGCCTACCCCTATCGGAATGAATCTCTCACTAGTGAGGAAGTTGCTACAACACGATGAATTGAAGCGATTGTTGAAAGAGGCCCAAGAAAATGGACAAAGAACTCTGATTACTGTCCATCATGATGTTGAAGAAATACACCATGTACTGGAAAGGGTCAAGAGAGACGGTGGACATGAATGGTGGGACACCCTCTTTGGATGGTCACCGACAGCTACAGGACTTTTTAACAAGATGCTCCATCCTGTTGTTGTTCTACTAGTACTCACTGTATTGTGCTTTGCTTTGACAATTGTTTTGCATGTTAGACTTTGGATTATGATGAAACGCTTAACTCGCTTAATCACCCCGCAAGAAGTATTTGCACTTGATATCCCTCGCCATAAGAGGACATGTGATATTCCCCATCAGTATTGATTATCGTGGAGCTTGAGTGACTGTAGTCACGGGGTGGATTATGTGGAATAATTACTAAATTGGCCAAGAATACAAAAATACAGCATTGTTCACACATTAAGGAAAGTCATAAAATCAAGAGGCTTCTGAGGTAGAATACAGCCACAGCTAGCACACGAAGAATGCAACATCTGTGATTCCCTGCGCAAGGTTGTTTGCGAAACTACACGAGGGATGGAACGGAACACGCTTGTTCCGTGGCCTTCCCTTGTGACGAATAGCAGATATGGGGACGAGATGGTACTACGGAACTGATAAGCGGCCTACACGCTACCCGAGCCAACCTTTCGTCAAATGTTGATGAAATGCTGTCCTTTTGTGCGAACTTTGCTCACCACAATGTACCAAAACACACCTCCATCCCGGAGGCTATCCGCCCCCGAGGTGTGAACACTCCTCCTTGAATACATTAATCATAATAAAAGTATGTATGACTAAAGTCACTCAAACTCCACTTTGAAGATAAAAAAATAATATAAAAATAGCCCAAGAGAGAGGGGATGTCAGGGAAGACACCATCGCGAAGAATTCCACCGCTGATTTCCGGGATCAGTCGACGGGCTGAGCCTTTCTTCCCCCCCATAGGGACGCCTTTGGGTAAGACTTCGATTACACCGAGCGCTTTCTCGGGGACTTAGAAATTTCTCTAGAGAATCTCTACCCTACGTTTATAGCCAGGCTGTATCGTTTATAATTTTGTCGCGCGTTTGTATACTTAGCAATATCTTTATTTGCACGTGCTTTGCAGACAGTGTATTTATCACCGGCAATCCTAAAGAACCTGTATATCTGTTGTTTAAATAAACTGCACTGTTTAAGTAGCTAGTCGTTCCGCTTTCTCACTGAACGCGACCAAAACTACAGAGAGGCCGTGCTAGTTCAGGAGCACGACTAGACTGAAGGTGCAGTCCACTATTAGTGTATCCAAATCGTAGTAGTTTAATACATATTAAACGCGATTGGACTGATAGTGCTGAATTGGGCATCACTCAGAATTTAAACCTAGCCGCACCTAGCCTCCCACCTCGGTGAGGAGTGTTAGAACGCAAGGGGGTTTATCTTCTGCCAAAACCGCTTGGCCCCGTTTCACGCAACAGAATTTGGCGTAGTCGGCAGGATTGCCATGGATAAACTGCTGCAAAAATATGATTGTGCCCCTTCCCAGGCTGGGAAGGAGTGGGCCCAAAAATTTTGGAAGGATGAAGAGAAAGTGGTGGAACGTATTGAAGAGTGTCGGGTTTCACAGAAGCTCAGAGCGGGGAAAGGCAAGGGTGTGATTTGTGCTGCGTTAGGCGCCTGTTTATCTTGTGCACAACAAGAAGCTAGAGAAACCCCTGCTCCTAATCTGATTTCAGCTGTAGAATATGCAACCCTGAAATCGGAGAATGAGGTGCTGAAGTCATCATTAGCCTTGCAAAAGGAGACAGGAGAAAAATTAAGAACTCACGTCGATAAGCTTGTGAGTGAGAATGAACGTTTAGGAAACCAGAATGCTCAACTTAAAATATTATTAGAAAGGGTGACTGGGCTCTTAGATAAAATGCAGCCCTCGACCCAGGTCCAACAGATTCGTAAGTTAATGTGTTATCCAAATTCCGGAACCCAGACCGGAGATTTTTTGTCTAATAGTGAGGATGACGAAGAAGATGAGGAGGAAAGGACTTTTACTTTGAAATCCCAAGTTTTTCCTTTACGTCCTCTGGTTAAAACTG
Organism: Larus michahellis; assembly: GCF_964199755.1. Lineage (NCBI taxonomy): Eukaryota > Metazoa > Chordata > Aves > Charadriiformes > Laridae > Larus > Larus michahellis. The sequence continues at coordinate 391,423 of NW_027436264.1, read as the reverse complement.
AAGCTGCGGTTGATGACGATGATGAAATTCACACCACTGTGCGTACCGTTCCACGGACACCAACCGAGTTAACAAAAATAAGGGAGAAATATTCGAGGCGACCAGAAGAGTCAGCTGTTGAGTACGTGTGGCGAGTTTCTTCTGAAGGGGGGGACAGAATTATGCTGAGTGAGGAAGAAGCAGGAGACTCTTGGGGACCAGGAGTGTTTTTAACCACTATGCCTGGGGATCATAATTATTCCCTAACTGCTCGAGCAGCCTATTGGGCAGGGGGTATGGATCCGCGAGAGAGGGGGGAGCCGTTAGAGATTAGAGCTACAGGCTACTCTGATCTGTTTGCGGCTGTACGGAAAGCAGCTTGTCTGCAAGCCATGTATGACAGAGAGGAATTTCGGAAATCCCCAATGTCAGCCCCTATCGACCCCGATCGATTAGCCCCTCTCATCCGTGGTCTTCCCGATTGCCTGAAACCGTTCCTTGTTCGTACTCAAGATCGTATACGAGAGGCTCGGGGTGCTCATAGGCGGGGCCGTCGTCACTACATGCCCACCTGGAATGAATATGTACAGGAAATAGATCAATATGGGCGCCGAATGGGCTGGGCCAGCCTAACTAGTGAGAAATCCTCCGAACACCCCCGAAAGGTTCGCCAAGTCCGAACTCACACTAAAAACCCTAAATCGGAGGAAAGGTTTAAGCCTGATAAGGACCGGAATGAGTTGTGGCGTAAAGCCCTACAATTAGGGGTGCCCCGACAATTCTTGCACGGTGTCCCTACGGGAGACCTCCGTACACTAGTCCAATCTCTAACTAGAAAGAATAATGTGGCTGGGGAGAAAAGTCTAACCAGAGAATCCCCAAGTCGTGAGAAAATTGTGCCTTCTGCACCGGAACGTAACTTGATTGATTTGACAGAGTCCCAGCCAAAAAGCTCCTATCCCCGGGGAGGGCAGTGAGCCACCCTGTCCGGCAGGTACTAGCAATTCAATGGCTCTCTCATAAAGACTCCGAACCCGTTATTATCATTCCTGTTGGACCCCGGAAGATATTGGTAAATTTTATTATTGATACTGGAGCCCAAATGTCTGCAATCACTAACGAAACAGCACAACTTCTAGGTATAAATCCCACCCGACGCAGAGTCAACTTCACAGGAATTGATGGTGTGGTAAAAACATGCCCCACTGCAAAAATTAACCTCTGGTTGCCGGGAGAGCAGCGAATGACTAGGGCAGAAGTGTTAGTGGGTGCCTCACATTCTAACCTCCTAGGATTTGACGTGCTGCGTGGGCGAATGTGGAAATTCCCGGATGGAACTGCGTGGAGTTTTGCAGGACGCAAAAAAGGATTAGACACAGTTAAACTGGGCCTATTAGAAACATCTATACCTTTGCCTCCCTCTAAAATTACCAACGTCCGACAGTACCCACTGCCTGCAGCTGCACTTGCAGGAGCAGACGGGGTGGTATCAGATTTAGAAAAAAGAAACATCATTAAGAGGACTCACTCGCCTTATAATTCACCGGTGTGGCCAGTAAAGAAACCAACCGGGCAATGGCGTTTCACAGTAGATTACCGAAAGTTAAACGCCAACACTGCACCCCTGACCGCTGCGGTTCCGAGTATCGCGGAAATTGTGACAATGATAAAAGGAGCTGCCCATCCTTGGATGGCTGCCTTAGATGTAAAAGACATGTTTTTTATGATTCCCCTCCTTGAGCAAGACAAAGCGCAGTTTGCATTCACGTGGAAAGGAGTCCAATATACCTTTAACCGACTTCCACAAGGATACAAACATTCCCCCACCATTGCTCATAATGCTTTAGCTAAAGCGCTATCAGAGATTCCTGTTTCACAGGGATGTACAGTATACCAATATATTGACGACATCTTAATAGGGGGGGAGAGAGCCAAGAAAGTGTACAAGACATGATGCAAAACATCCGAAAAACATTATCAGATTTGGGATTGGAAATTCCAGACTCAAAATGTCAGGGACCTGCACAGGAAGTTAAATTCCTGGGGGTCTGGTGGATTAAGGGAGCTGCTTCTGTCCCTCAGGATACCCTGAAAAAAATAGAACATGGACAGAATCCTTCCAGCACGAAGGAGTTACAGCAAGTTCTGGGAACTTTAAGTTATTGGCGTAAACACATCCCTGGCTTTTCCATCATTGCTCGCCCCCTTTATTGTTTGCTCAAAAAAGGTAAATCCTGGGAGTGGACTGAACAACATACTAATGCACTGGAATTGCTAATAAAAGAGCTAAGGTTATTCCAACAACTTGGCCCCATACATCCAACTGACCCTGTCCATGTAGAATGGGGGTCCAGCGAACATGGTTCTCATTGTAACTTATGGCAAAAGGGACCAGCAGGACCGGAGAGACCATTAGAATTTAGCTCTCACTCCTTTAATGATACTGAGAGCAGATATTCAGACCTAGAGAAGGGTTTACTGTCCCTGGTGCGAGCATTGCAACGAGCAGAGCAGATAAGGAGAGAACAGAGCGTGATTGTTCGGGGCCCTTTTCGTCTCCTAGATGTGGTCCGTAAAGGGACAGCACCACCAGCCGGCATTGCCCAGAAACCCACAGTTCGAAAGTGGTATGCTTATTTAGAAGGCATTAATGATATCATGCCAATCTCTGAAGGTAGTATCAAAGTATCCAAGCTCCAGAAGGATATAGATGGTGCCCTATTGTTCCAATCCCCACCAAACAGACCATCTCCAATCCAAGAAGCACCTCCTCTGAAAGAAGGCAGTGATCTTACAGGAGTGTGGTTTACTGATGCGTCATCTCACCGTGAGAACAATAAGTGGAAATACAAGGCCGTAGCACTGGAAGTAGCAACGGGGGAAAGAGCAATTGAAACAGGAGAAGGTAGCGCACAAGTAGGGGAACTCAGAGCCGTCCTACTAGCTGCACAACGTGGGGCTACTTACATTTACACTGACTCATATGCTGTTTTTAAAGGAGCCACTGAATGGATTGGACACTGGGCAGCCAATGATTGGCAGGTGAATAGAGTCCCAATCTGGGAGACAGAGAGTTGGAAGCAACTGTTGGAAATGGGAGGACAGAGAACATTGCACATTGGTTGGGTAAAAGGCCATGATCGTTCGAACTCGATCACTGCTCAATTCAACCAACAGGTAGATAGCCTCACGCGGTTGCAGCAAATTGACATTGTAGATGATGGTCGGGAATGGGAACGCTTACTCGAATGGTTACATATTAAGCGTGGCCATACAGGCCGTGCTGATCTGTATCAGGAAGGTCTAGCCCGGGGGTGGCCTGTGTCGGTTAAGCTGTGTGAACAAGTAGTAACCGCCTGTTCACAATGTCGCCTACGACTCAATAAAGATCATCCGAGTAAGGCGCCTCCTTTACACATTCGGGACAAGAAAACATTGTGGCATTCATGGCAAATTGATTATATTGGGCCCTTGAGATCATCAGGTGAGAAAAGATACGTCCTAGTCGGAGTGGAGATTATCTCTGGCCTCGCTATGGCCACCAGCTTCAAATCAGCTACCGGGAACAACACAGTGAAAGGCCTAAAAGGGTGGTTCAGCACACTTCCCCTTCCTGAGGAAATCCAAAGTGATAACGGTTCACACTTTACCGCTACAGTGGTACAAGATTGGGCCAAAGAAGAAGGGATTCGATGGGTATTTCATACTCCCTATTATCCTCAGGCTAATGGCATTGTTGAACGCACCAATGGATTGGTTAAGCGTTTTGCAAAAACTCATGAACCTGGTTGGCATTTGCCATTGGATGATGCCATCTATCAATTAAATAACAGATGGAGTGGAGATGGCTGTCCTAAAATGAAAGCTTTCTGTGTATCTGCTGATATCATCACTCCAAAAGTTCCCAATGAACCACGAAAATACCTGGGACAATTTCACCCTGGGCAACCTGTGTTAGTGAAAATGCCTCAAATTGGCACAGTACCAATGGTGTTAGCTACTCCCAAAAACCCCCATGCACGGGAAGCCAAAGACTGTTCAGGGAAGATACACCGGATCAGCACCCGGTGGATCTCGCCCTCTTTTTAACCCCGTCGGTCAAATGAGACCGAGCAGATTTTCTTTTCCTTTGTGTCTTACAGGAACCTCGGAAGAACTGTACGTGGACAGACGCATTGGCCTACGCTAACCTCGAGTGTCTCCAGGGAATCCTGACATTGATCCTGGCAATAATATTATTTTTGTTATGTATGGCCATCTGGAGGCCTAAATTTTAGAATGACGAATTGGCAGATGGAATTGATGCTATTCAGTTTTATCTTTTTACTCCCTGTTGTTTGTAGTCAAAGAGACCCAGAATGGCCGTGGTCTCAAGCTTATGTAAAACACAATGCGATGGCAGGAACAGGAAAAGGAAAATTGAGCCTGGCCACTGTAGTCCTACATGAAAATGAGGTGTTTTCAAAACATGAGATAGATCAAAGCATAGATAAAGTCGAACCTGACTCAACTCCACAGACTAGTCTGGTTCCACTGCCACTATCTGAAACCCCCGATAATGACACCTTATTGAGCGGACTTAAGAATCTGCCCCTTGATGATGAGCTTTGGGATAATGCACTGTCACGATACACTGCAAGCACTGAGACACTAGAAAACATGAGGGATTTAAATCTCTCCACTCTGGTTATACAAGGAAGTGAAGTATATTCCAGAGATAAATGGAGTTGGAAAGACTCACTCCAAATGGCTAAGCTTGAAGCCGTCCCAGGAAAGAAAATACAAATTAGCTGCCGAGTAATCAATGGGTCTGCTCACCATAGACCAACTGTAATTGAAACCATCCATGTAGACTCTACTAAACCGGACAAATATAACACTGATTGATTGTTACAAAATTATAGAGCCAAACTCAGATTGCTGGCACAACTTCACCTTTATCAAACCTATCATAGTATATTGTATTTGGGGCTACAGGGGCACGGAATTGTTATTTGAATTTATGATTGACTCAAATACATCTGAACCTGTTGAAATGAACCCAAAACCTACACCCCCACAAACTTTCAAGGGTGTAGCTACTCAGCCCTCCATTAGTCTAACTCCTTACACCTTTAACATTGGCCCTTATGCCATTAAACACACAGGTCAACAACAAATACCGTTTAACCCAACATATTCCCTCAAACGAGTAGAATTGTCAATGCAGATTAATATCTCTGCGATCAAACCCACCTGCTCACCATTCCTGAGTACATCTTATGCAGGATGGTCAGCATGGTTAGGCCGGCGAACTGTTGACACCTCACAACGACTGAAGAGAGAGGTGACTGGTATCTTAGGAACAGGACTGGGAGTCTTAAATAGTACAGATGCTGAGATACTTGCAAACAAACTAGTCACAACTACTAGTGATCTAGACAAATTAAAACATCCTCTACAGTCCTCTCTATCAGCATTGGGAAATCACCAATGGCTTTTATCGAATATATTGCCTCAGTGGGAGGAAACAGGTGAAAAAGACCATCAGCTGATCACAAATGCACTTGGTACAACCCCAAACAATGTTTCCTTGGCCCTTAGTTGTATCCAAGCCCAACTGTGGATGCAATCTATGACAGCCGCAATTATAAGGGAAGGTGAAGAAGGCACCTTGCCCACTGAAATTCGAAAAGTAATATGGGATAATGCAATTGAGTTTGAGAGAAAATTTCAGTCCTGGTGGTATCTGGTTAATTTCACCTATGATCCCACTGAGAGCAAAGCCACAGCTTTTGTCTTAACGATACGCAATGCCTCAGTATACACCATATACCCAATCATCGCACTGGGGTTGAATCACCATGGAGCTATACTCCATCCGGTAGAGCATAGAGTGTGGGCACAACAAAACGAGAATAAATGGCAAACTGTTGATGTTGAAGCATGCATTTCACGAGATCAACAAGGATTCATTTGTGAGAGTAATACTCTCAAGGCACAAGACATTTGTCTTGACACCAACCAGAATGTTTGTCATTTTGAGATACAACCTGATGAAACCCCAGAAACTGTGCTTGTATATATTGGGAAAGGGTGTGTTTGCATGAGGTCTCCCTGTACTTTTGTATTCGTAGATGACATAGCAGTAGATATAAGTAATAACTCAAATCTTTGTGTTTGTAACTTTACTAACATCATTGGATGTGACTTCAGTTATTCAGCTCCTGTTACGTCTTTTCAATTGCTACAATCTAATTACACATTGATTCGAGATTTGCTGCCTACCCCTATCGGAATGAATCTCTCACTAGTGAGGAAGTTGCTACAACACGATGAATTGAAGCGATTGTTGAAAGAGGCCCAAGAAAATGGACAAAGAACTCTGATTACTGTCCATCATGATGTTGAAGAAATACACCATGTACTGGAAAGGGTCAAGAGAGACGGTGGACATGAATGGTGGGACACCCTCTTTGGATGGTCACCGACAGCTACAGGACTTTTTAACAAGATGCTCCATCCTGTTGTTGTTCTACTAGTACTCACTGTATTGTGCTTTGCTTTGACAATTGTTTTGCATGTTAGACTTTGGATTATGATGAAACGCTTAACTCGCTTAATCACCCCGCAAGAAGTATTTGCACTTGATATCCCTCGCCATAAGAGGACATGTGATATTCCCCATCAGTATTGATTATCGTGGAGCTTGAGTGACTGTAGTCACGGGGTGGATTATGTGGAATAATTACTAAATTGGCCAAGAATACAAAAATACAGCATTGTTCACACATTAAGGAAAGTCATAAAATCAAGAGGCTTCTGAGGTAGAATACAGCCACAGCTAGCACACGAAGAATGCAACATCTGTGATTCCCTGCGCGAGGTTGTTTGCGAAACTACACGAGGGATGGAACGGAACACGCTTGTTCCGTGGCCTTCCCTTGTGACGAATAGCAGATATGGGGACGAGATGGTACTACGGAACTGATAAGCGGCCTACACGCTACCCGAGCCAACCTTTCGTCAAATGTTGATGAAATGCTGTCCTTTTGTGCGAACTTTGCTCACCACAATGTACCAAAACACACCTCCATCCCGGAGGCTATCCGCCCCCGAGGTGTGAACACTCCTCCTTGAATACATTAATCATAATAAAAGTATGTATGACTAAAGTCACTCAAACTCCACTTTGAAGATAAAAAAATAATATAAAAATAGCCCAAGAGAGAGGGGATGTCAGGGAAGACACCATCGCGAAGAATTCCACCGCTGATTTCCGGGATCAGTCGACGGGCTGAGCCTTTCTTCCCCCCCATAGGGACGCCTTTGGGTAAGACTTCGATTACACCGAGCGCTTTCTCGGGGACTTAGAAATTTCTCTAGAGAATCTCTACCCTACGTTTATAGCCAGGCTGTATCGTTTATAATTTTGTCGCGCGTTTGTATACTTAGCAATATCTTTATTTGCACGTGCTTTGCAGACAGTGTATTTATCACCGGCAATCCTAAAGAACCTGTATATCTGTTGTTTAAATAAACTGCACTGTTTAAGTAGCTAGTCGTTCCGCTTTCTCACTGAACGCGACCAAAACTACAGAGAGGCCGTGCTAGTTCAGGAGCACGACTAGACTGAAGGTGCAGTCCACTATTAGTGTATCCAAATCGTAGTAGTTTAATACATATTAAACGCGATTGGACTGATAGTGCTGAATTGGGCATCACTCAGAATTTAAACCTAGCCGCACCTAGCCTCCCACCTCGGTGAGGAGTGTTAGAACGCAAGGGGGTTCATCTTCTGCCAAAACCGCTTGGCCCCGTTTCACGCAACAGAATTTGGCGTAGTCGGCAGGATTGCCATGGATAAACTGCTGCAAAAATATGATTGTGCCCCTTCCCAGGCTGGGAAGGAGTGGGCCCAAAAATTTTGGAAGGATGAAGAGAAAGTGGTGGAACGTATTGAAGAGTGTCGGGTTTCACAGAAGCTCAGAGCGGGGAAAGGCAAGGGTGTGATTTGTGCTGCGTTAGGCGCCTGTTTATCTTGTGCACAACAAGAAGCTAGAGAAACCCCTGCTCCTAATCTGATTTCAGCTGTAGAATATGCAACCCTGAAATCGGAGAATGAGGTGCTGAAGTCATCATTAGCCTTGCAAAAGGAGACAGGAGAAAAATTAAGAACTCACGTCGATAAGCTTGTGAGTGAGAATGAATGTTTAGGAAACCAGAATGCTCAACTTAAAATATTATTAGAAAGGGTGACTGGGCTCTTAGATAAAATGCAGCCCTCGACCCAGGTCCAACAGATTCGTAAGTTAATGTGTTATCCAAATTCCGGAACCCAGACCGGAGATTTTTTGTCTAATAGTGAGGATGACGAAGAAGATGAGGAGGAAAGGACTTTTACTTTGAAATCCCAAGTTTTTCCTTTACGTCCTCTGGTTAAAACTGAAGCTGCGGTTGATGACGATGATGAAATTCACACCACTGTGCGTACCGTTCCACGGACACCAACCGAGTTAACAAAAATAAGGGAGAAATATTCGAGGCGACCAGAAGAGTCAGCTGTTGAGTACGTGTGGCGAGTTTCTTCTGAAGGGGGGGACAGAATTATGCTGAGTGAGGAAGAAGCAGGAGACTCTTGGGGACCAGGAGTGTTTTTAACCACTATGCCTGGGGATCATAATTATTCCCTAACTGCTCGAGCAGCCTATTGGGCAGGGGGTATGGATCCGCGAGAGAGGGGGGAGCCGTTAGAGATTAGAGCTACAGGCTACTCTGATCTGTTTGCGGCTGTACGGAAAGCAGCTTGTCTGCAAGCCATGTATGACAGAGAGGAATTTCGGAAATCCCCAATGTCAGCCCCTATCGACCCCGATCGATTAGCCCCTCTCATCCGTGGTCTTCCCGATTGCCTGAAACCGTTCCTTGTTCGTACTCAAGATCGTATACGAGAGGCTCGGGGTGCTCATAGGCGGGGCCGTCGTCACTACATGCCCACCTGGAATGAATATGTACAGGAAATAGATCAATATGGGCGCCGAATGGGCTGGGCCAGCCTAACTAGTGAGAAATCCTCCGAACACCCCCGAAAGGTTCGCCAAGTCCGAACTCACACTAAAAACCCTAAATCGGAGGAACGGTTTAAGCCTGATAAGGACCGGAATGAGTTGTGGCGTAAAGCCCTACAATTAGGGGTGCCCCGACAATTCTTGCACGGTGTCCCTACGGGAGACCTCCGTACACTAGTCCAATCTCTAACTAGAAAGAATAATGTGGCTGGGGAGAAAAGTCTAACCAGAGAATCCCCAAGTCGTGAGAAAATTGTGCCTTCTGCACCGGAACGTAACTTGATTGATTTGACAGAGTCCCAGCCAAAAAACTCCTATCCCCGGGGAGGGCAGTGAGCCACCCTGTCCGGCAGGTACTAGCAATTCAATGGCTCTCTCATAAAGACTCCGAACCCGTTATTATCATTCCTGTTGGACCCCGGAAGATATTGGTAAATTTTATTATTGATACTGGAGCCCAAATGTCTGCAATCACTAACGAAACAGCACAACTTCTAGGTATAAATCCCACCCGACGCAGAGTCAACTTCACAGGAATTGATGGTGTGGTAAAAACATGCCCCACTGCAAAAATTAACCTCTGGTTGCCGGGAGAGAAGCGAATGACTAGGGCAGAAGTGTTAGTGGGTGCCTCACATTCTAACCTCCTAGGATTTGACGTGCTGCGTGGGCGAATGTGGAAATTCCCGGATGGAACTGCGTGGAGTTTTGCAGGACGCAAAAAAGGATTAGACGCAGTTAAACTGGGCCTATTAGAAACATCTATACCTTTGCCTCCCTCTAAAATTACCAACGTCCGACAGTACCCACTGCCTGCAGCTGCACTTGCAGGAGCAGACGGGGTGGTATCAGATTTAGAAAAAAGAAACATCATTCAGAGGACTCACTCGCCTTATAATTCACCGGTGTGGCCAGTAAAGAAACCAACCGGGCAATGGCGTTTCACAGTAGATTACCGAAAGTTAAACGCCAACACTGCACCCCTGACCGCTGCGGTTCCGAGTATCGCGGAAATTGTGACAATGATAAAAGGAGCTGCCCATCCTTGGATGGCTGCCTTAGATGTAAAAGACATGTTTTTTATGATTCCCCTCCTTGAGCAAGACAAAGCGCAGTTTGCATTCACGTGGAAAGGAGTCCAATATACCTTTAACCGACTTCCACAAGGATACAAACATTCCCCCACCATTGCTCATAATGCTTTAGCTAAAGCGCTATCAGAGATTCCTGTTTCACAGGGATGTACAGTATACCAATATATTGACGACATCTTAATAGGGGGGGAGAGAGCCAAGAAAGTGTACAAGACATGATGCAAAACATCCGAAAAACATTATCAGATTTGGGATTGGAAATTCCAGACTCAAAATGTCAGGGACCTGCACAGGAAGTTAAATTCCTGGGGGTCTGGTGGATTAAGGGAGCTGCTTCTGTCCCTCAGGATACCCTGAAAAAAATAGAACATGGACAGAATCCTTCCAGCACGAAGGAGTTACAGCAAGTTCTGGGAACTTTAAGTTATTGGCGTAAACACATCCCTGGCTTTTCCATCATTGCTCGCCCCCTTTATTGTTTGCTCAAAAAAGGTAAATCCTGGGAGTGGACTGAACAACATACTAATGCACTGGAATTGCTAATAAAAGAGCTAAGGTTATTCCAACAACTTGGCCCCATACATCCAACTGACCCTGTCCATGTAGAATGGGGGTCCAGCGAACATGGCTCTCATTGTAACTTATGGCAAAAGGGACCAGCAGGACCGGAGAGACCATTAGAATTTAGCTCTCACTCCTTTAATGATACTGAGAGCAGATATTCAGACCTAGAGAAGGGTTTACTGTCCCTGGTGCGAGCATTGCAACGAGCAGAGCAGATAAGGAGAGAACAGAGCGTGATTGTTCGGGGCCCTTTTCGTCTCCTAGATGTGGTCCGTAAAGGGACAGCACCACCAGCCGGCATTGCCCAGAAACCCACAGTTCGAAAGTGGTATGCTTATTTAGAAGGCATTAATGATATCATGCCAATCTCTGAAGGTAGTATCAAAGTATCCAAGCTCCAGAAGGATATAGATGGTGCCCTATTGTTCCAATCCCCACCAAACAGACCATCTCCAATCCAAGAAGCACCTCCTCTGAAAGAAGGCAGTGATCTTACAGGAGTGTGGTTTACTGATGCGTCATCTCACCGTGAGAACAATAAGTGGAAATACAAGGCCGTAGCACTGGAAGTAGCAACGGGGGAAAGAGCAATTGAAACAGGAGAAGGTAGCGCACAAGTAGGGGAACTCAGAGCCGTCCTACTAGCTGCACAACGTGGGGCTACTTACATTTACACTGACTCATATGCTGTTTTTAAAGGAGCCACTGAATGGATTGGACACTGGGCAGCCAATGATTGGCAGGTGAATAGAGTCCCAATCTGGGAGACAGAGAGTTGGAAGCAACTGTTGGAAATGGGAGGACAGAGAACATTGCACATTGGTTGGGTAAAAGGCCATGATCGTTCGAACTCGATCACTGCTCAATTCAACCAACAGGTAGATAGCCTCACGCGGTTGCAGCAAATTGACATTGTAGATGATGGTCGGGAATGGGAACGCTTACTCGAATGGTTACATATTAAGCGTGGCCATACAGGCCGTGCTGATCTGTATCAGGAAGGTCTAGCCCGGGGGTGGCCTGTGTCGGTTAAGCTGTGTGAACAAGTAGTAACCGCCTGTTCACAATGTCGCCTACGACTCAATAAAGATCATCCGAGTAAGGCGCCTCCTTTACACATTCGGGACAAGAAAACATTGTGGCATTCATGGCAAATTGATTATATTGGGCCCTTGAGATCATCAGGTGAGAAAAGATACGTCCTAGTCGGAGTGGAGATTATCTCTGGCCTCGCTATGGCCACCAGCTTCAAATCAGCTACCGGGAACAACACAGTGAAAGGCCTAAAAGGGTGGTTCAGCACACTTCCCCTTCCTGAGGAAATCCAAAGTGATAACGGTTCACACTTTACCGCTACAGTGGTACAAGATTGGGCCAAAGAAGAAGGGATTCGATGGGTATTTCATACTCCCTATTATCCTCAGGCTAATGGCATTGTTGAACGCACCAATGGATTGGTTAAGCGTTTTGCAAAAACTCATGAACCTGGTTGGCATTTGCGATTGGATGATGCCATCTATCAATTAAATAACAGATGGAGTGGAGATGGCTGTCCTAAAATGAAAGCTTTCTGTGTATCTGCTGATATCATCACTCCAAAAGTTCCCAATGAACCACGAAAATACCTGGGACAATTTCACCCTGGGCAACCTGTGTTAGTGAAAATGCCTCAAATTGGCACAGTACCAATGGTGTTAGCTACTCCCAAAAACCCCCATGCACGGGAAGCCAAAGACTGTTCAGGGAAGATACACCGGATCAGCACCCGGTGGATCTCGCCCTCTTTTTAACCCCGTCGGTCAAATGAGACCGAGCAGATTTTCTTTTCCTTTGTGTCTTACAGGAACCTCGGAAGAACTGTACGTGGACAGACGCATTGGCCTACGCTAACCTCGAGTGTCTCCAGGGAATCCTGACATTGATCCTGGCAATAATATTATTTTTGTTATGTATGGCCATCTGGAGGCCTAAATTTTAGAATGACGAATTGGCAGATGGAATTGATGCTATTCAGTTTTATCTTTTTACTCCCTGTTGTTTGTAGTCAAAGAGACCCAGAATGGCCGTGGTCTCAAGCTTATGTAAAACACAATGCGATGGCAGGAACAGGAAAAGGAAAATTGAGCCTGGCCACTGTAGTCCTACATGAAAATGAGGTGTTTTCAAAACATGAGATAGATCAAAGCATAGATAAAGTCGAACCTGACTCAACTCCACAGACTAGTCTGGTTCCACTGCCACTATCTGAAACCCCCGATAATGACACCTTATTGAGCGGACTTAAGAATCTGCCCCTTGATGATGAGCTTTGGGATAATGCACTGTCACGATACACTGCAAGCACTGAGACACTAGAAAACATGAGGGATTTAAATCTCTCCACTCTGGTCATACAAGGAAGTGAAGTATATTCCAGAGATAAATGGAGTTGGAAAGACTCACTCCAAATGGCTAAGCTTGAAGCCGTCCCAGGAAAGAAAATACAAATTAGCTGCCGAGTAATCAATGGGTCTGCTCACCATAGACCAACTGTAATTGAAACCATCCATGTAGACTCTACTAAACCGGACAAATATAACACTGATTGATTGTTACAAAATTATAGAGCCAAACTCAGATTGCTGGCACAACTTCACCTTTATCAAACCTATCATAGTATATTGTATTTGGGGCTACAGGGGCACGGAATTGTTATTTGAATTTATGATTGACTCAAATACATCTGAACCTGTTGAAATGAACCCAAAACCTACACCCCCACAAACTTTCAAGGGTGTAGCTACTCAGCCCTCCATTAGTCTAACTCCTTACACCTTTAACATTGGCCCTTATGCCATTAAACACACAGGTCAACAACAAATACCGTTTAACCCAACATATTCCCTCAAACGAGTAGAATTGTCAATGCAGATTAATATCTCTGCGATCAAACCCACCTGCTCACCATTCCTGAGTACATCTTATGCAGGATGGTCAGCATGGTTAGGCCGGCGAACTGTTGACACCTCACAACAACTGAAGAGAGAGGTGACTGGTATCTTAGGAACAGGACTGGGAGTCTTAAATAGTACAGATGCTGAGATACTTGCAAACAAACTAGTCACAACTACTAGTGATCTAGACAAATTAAAACATCCTCTACAGTCCTCTCTACCAGCATTGGGAAATCACCAATGGCTTTTATCGAATATATTGCCTCAGTGGGAGGAAACAGGTGAAAAAGACCATCAGCTGATCACAAATGCACTTGGTACAACCCAAAACAATGTTTCCTTGGCCCTTAGTTGTATCCAAGCCCAACTGTGGATGCAATCTATGACAGCCGCAATTATAAGGGAAGGTGAAGAAGGCACCTTGCCCACTGAAATTCGAAAAGTAATATGGGATAATGCAATTGAGTTTGAGAGAAAATTTCAATCCTGGTGGTATCTGGTTAATTTCACCTATGATCCCACTGAGAGCAAAGCCACAGCTTTTGTCTTAACGATACGCAATGCCTCAGTATACACCATATACCCAATCATCGCACTGGGGTTGAATCACCATGGAGCTATACTCCATCCGGTAGAGCATAGAGTGTGGGCACAACAAAACGAGAATAAATGGCAAACTGTTGATGTTGAAGCATGCATTTCACGAGATCAACAAGGATTCATTTGTGAGAGTAATACTCTCAAGGCACAAGACATTTGTCTTGACACCAACCAGAATGTTTGTCATTTTGAGATACAACCTGATGAAACCCCAGAAACTGTGCTTGTATATATTGGGAAAGGGTGTGTTTGCATGAGGTCTCCCTGTACTTTTGTATTCGTAGATGACATAGCAGTAGATATAAGTAATAACTCAAATCTTTGTGTTTGTAACTTTACTAACATCATTGGATGTGACTTCAGTTATTCAGCTCCTGTTACGTCTTTTCAATTGCTACAATCTAATTACACATTGATTCGAGATTTGCTGCCTACCCCTATCGGAATGAATCTCTCACTAGTGAGGAAGTTGCTACAACACGATGAATTGAAGCGATTGTTGAAAGAGGCCCAAGAAAATGGACAAAGAACTCTGATTGCTGTCCATCATGATGTTGAAGAAATACACCATGTACTGGAAAGGGTCAAGAGAGACGGTGGACATGAATGGTGGGACACCCTCTTTGGATGGTCACCGACAGCTACAGGACTTTTTAACAAGATGCTCCATCCTGTTGTTGTTCTACTAGTACTCACTGTATTGTGCTTTGCTTTGACAATTGTTTTGCATGTTAGACTTTGGATTATGATGAAACGCTTAACTCGCTTAATCACCCCGCAAGAAGTATTTGCACTTGATATCCCTCGCCATAAGAGGACATGTGATATTCCCCATCAGTATTGATTATCGTGGAGCTTGAGTGACTGTAGTCACGGGGTGGATTATGTGGAATAATTACTAAATTGGCCAAGAATACAAAAATACAGCATTGTTCACACATTAAGGAAAGTCATAAAATCAAGAGGCTTCTGAGGTAGAATACAGCCACAGCTAGCACACGAAGAATGCAACATCTGTGATTCCCTGCGCGAGGTTGTTTGCGAAACTACACGAGGGATGGAACGGAACACGCTTGTTCCGTGGCCTTCCCTTGTGACGAATAGCAGATATGGGGACGAGATGGTACTACGGAACTGATAAGCGGCCTACACGCTACCCGAGCCAACCTTTCGTCAAATGTTGATGAAATGCTGTCCTTTTGTGCGAACTTTGCTCACCACAATGTACCAAAACACACCTCCATCCCGGAGGCTATCCGCCCCCGAGGTGTGAACACTCCTCCTTGAATACATTAATCATAATAAAAGTATGTATGACTAAAGTCACTCAAACTCCACTTTGAAGATAAAAAAATAATATAAAAATAGCCCAAGAGAGAGGGGATGTCAGGGAAGACACCATCGCGAAGAATTCCACCGCTGATTTCCGGGATCAGTCGACGGGCTGAGCCTTTCTTCCCCCCCATAGGGACGCCTTTGGGTAAGACTTCGATTACACCGAGCGCTTTCTCGGGGACTTAGAAATTTCTCTAGAGAATCTCTACCCTACGTTTATAGCCAGGCTGTATCGTTTATAATTTTGTCGCGCGTTTGTATACTTAGCAATATCTTTATTTGCACGTGCTTTGCAGACAGTGTATTTATCACCGGCAATCCTAAAGAACCTGTATATCTGTTGTTTAAATAAACTGCACTGTTTAAGTAGCTAGTCGTTCCGCTTTCTCACTGAACGCGACCAAAACTACAGAGAGGCCGTGCTAGTTCAGGAGCACGACTAGACTGAAGGTGCAGTCCACTATTAGTGTATCCAAATCGTAGTAGTTTAATACATATTAAACGCGATTGGACTGATAGTGCTGAATTGGGCATCACTCAGAATTTAAACCTAGCCGCACCTAGCCTCCCACCTCGGTGAGGAGTGTTAGAACGCAAGGGGGTTTATCTTCTGCCAAAACCGCTTGGCCCCGTTTCACGCAACAGAATTTGGCGTAGTCGGCAGGATTGCCATGGATAAACTGCTGCAAAAATATGATTGTGCCCCTTCCCAGGCTGGGAAGGAGTGGGCCCAAAAATTTTGGAAGGATGAAGAGAAAGTGGTGGAACGTATTGAAGAGTGTCGGGTTTCACAGAAGCTCAGAGCGGGGAAAGGCAAGGGTGTGATTTGTGCTGTGTTAGGCGCCTGTTTATCTTGTGCACAACAAGAAGCTAGAGAAACCCCTGCTCCTAATCTGATTTCAGCTGTAGAATATGCAACCCTGAAATCGGAGAATGAGGTGCTGAAGTCATCATTAGCCTTGCAAAAGGAGGCAGGAGAAAAATTAAGAACTCACGTCGATAAGCTTGTGAGTGAGAATGAATGTTTAGGAAACCAGAATGCTCAACTTAAAATATTATTAGAAAGGGTGACTGGGCTCTTAGATAAAATGCAGCCCTTGACCCAGGTCCAACAGATTCGTAAGTTAATGTGTTATCCAAATTCCGGAACCCAGACCGGAGATTTTTTGTCTAATAGCGAGGATGACGAAGAAGATGAGGAGGAAAGGACTTTTACTTTGAAATCCCAAGTTTTTCCTTTACGTCCTCTGGTTAAAACTGAAGCTGCGGTTGATGACGATGATGAAATTCACACCACTGTGCGTACCGTTCCACGGACACCAACCGAGTTAACAAAAATAAGGGAGAAATATTCGAGGCGACCAGAAGAGTCAGCTGTTGAGTACGTGTGGCGAGTTTCTTCTGAAGGGGGGGACAGAATTATGCTGAGTGAGGAAGAAGCAGGAGACTCTTGGGGATCAGGAGTGTTTTTAACCACTATGCCTGGGGATCATAATTATTCCCTAACTGCTCGAGCAGCCTATTGGGCAGGGGGTATGGATCCGCGAGAGAGGGGGGAGCCGTTAGAGATTAGAGCTACAGGCTACTCTGATCTGTTTGCGGCTGTACGGAAAGCAGCTTGTCTGCAAGCCATGTATGACAGAGAGGAATTTCGGAAATCCCCAATGTCAGCCCCTATCGACCCCGATCGATTAGCCCCTCTCATCCGTGGTCTTCCCGATTGCCTGAAACCGTTCCTTGTTCGTACTCAAGATCGTATACGAGAGGCTCGGGGTGCTCATAGGCGGGGCCGTCGTCACTACATGCCCACCTGGAATGAATATGTACAGGAAATAGATCAATATGGGCGCCGAATGGGCTGGGCCAGCCTAACTAGTGAGAAATCCTCCGAACACCCCCGAAAGGTTCGCCAAGTCCGAACTCACACTAAAAACCCTAAATCGGAGGAAAGGTTTAAGCCTGATAAGGACCGGAATGAGTTGTCGCATAAAGCCCTACAATTAGGGGTGCCCCGACAATTCTTGCACGGTGTCCCTACGGGAGACCTCCATACACTAGTCCAATCTCTAACTAGAAAGAATAATGTGGCTGGGGAGAAAAGTCTAACCAGAGAATCCCCAAGTCGTGAGAAAATTGTGCCTTCTGCACCGGAACGTAACTTGATTGATTTGACAGAGTCCCAGCCAAAAAACTCCTATCCCCGGGGAGGGCAGTGAGCCACCCTGTCCGGCAGGTACTAGCAATTCAATGGCTCTCTCATAAAGACTCCGAACCCGTTATTATCATTCCTGTTGGACCCCGGAAGATATTGGTAAATTTTATTATTGATACTGGAGCCCAAATGTCTGCAATCACTAACGAAACAGCACAACTTCTAGGTATAAATCCCACCCGACGCAGAGTCAACTTCACAGGAATTGATGGTGTGGTAAAAACATGCCCCACTGCAAAAATTAACCTCTGGTTGCCGGGAGAGCAGCGAATGACTAGGGCAGAAGTGTTAGTGGGTGCCTCACATTCTAACCTCCTAGGATTTGACGTGCTGCGTGGGCGAATGTGGAAATTCCCGGATGGAACTGTGTGGAGTTTTGCAGGACGCAAAAAAGGATTAGACACAGTTAAACTGGGCCTATTAGAAACATCTATACCTTTGCCTCCCTCTAAAATTACCAACGTCCGACAGTACCCACTGCCTGCAGCTGCACTTGCAGGAGCAGACGGGGTGGTATCAGATTTAGAAAAAAGAAACATCATTAAGAGGACTCACTCGCCTTATAATTCACCGGTGTGGCCAGTAAAGAAACCAACCGGGCAATGGCGTTTCACAGTAGATTACCGAAAGTTAAACGCCAACGCTGCACCCCTGACCGCTGCGGTTCCGAGTATCGCGGAAATTGTGACAATGATAAAAGGAGCTGCCCATCCTTGGATGGCTGCCTTAGATGTAAAAGACATGTTTTTTATGATTCCCCTCCTTGAGCAAGACAAAGCGCAGTTTGCATTCACGTGGAAAGGAGTCCAATATACCTTTAACCGACTTCCACAAGGATACAAACATTCCCCCACCATTGCTCATAATGCTTTAGCTAAAGCGCTATCAGAGATTCCTGTTTCACAGGGATGTACAGTATACCAATATATTGACGACATCTTAATAGGGGGGGAGAGAGCCAAGAAAGTGTACAAGACATGATGCAAAACATCCGAAAAACATTATCAGATTTGGGATTGGAAATTCCAGACTCAAAATGTCAGGGACCTGCACAGGAAGTTAAATTCCTGGGGGTCTGGTGGATTAAGGGAGCTGCTTCTGTCCCTCAGGATACCCTGAAAAAAATAGAACATGGACAGAATCCTTCCAGCACGAAGGAGTTACAGCAAGTTCTGGGAACTTTAAGTTATTGGCGTAAACACATCCCTGGCTTTTCCATCATTGCTCGCCCCCTTTATTGTTTGCTCAAAAAAGGTAAATCCTGGGAGTGGACTGAACAACATACTAATGCACTGGAATTGCTAATAAAAGAGCTAAGGTTATTCCAACAACTTGGCCCCATACATCCAACTGACCCTGTCCATGTAGAATGGGGGTCCAGCGAACATGGTTCTCATTGTAACTTATGGCAAAAGGGACCAGCAGGACCGGAGAGACCATTAGAATTTAGCTCTCACTCCTTTAATGATACTGAGAGCAGATATTCAGACCTAGAGAAGGGTTTACTGTCCCTGGTGCGAGCATTGCAACGAGCAGAGCAGATAAGGAGAGAACAGAGCGTGATTGTTCGGGGCCCTTTTCGTCTCCTAGATGTGGTCCGTAAAGGGACAGCACCACCAGCCGGCATTGCCCAGAAACCCACAGTTCGAAAGTGGTATGCTTATTTAGAAGGCATTAATGATATCATGCCAATCTCTGAAGGTAGTATCAAAGTATCCAAGCTCCAGAAGGATATAGATGGTGCCCTATTGTTCCAATCCCCACCAAACAGACCATCTCCAATCCAAGAAGCACCTCCTCTGAAAGAAGGCAGTGATCTTACAGGAGTGTGGTTTACTGATGCGTCATCTCACCGTGAGAACAATAAGTGGAAATACAAGGCCGTAGCACTGGAAGTAGCAACGGGGGAAAGAGCAATTGAAACAGGAGAAGGTAGCGCACAAGTAGGGGAACTCAGAGCCGTCCTACTAGCTGCACAACGTGGGGCTACTTACATTTACACTGACTCATATGCTGTTTTTAAAGGAGCCACTGAATGGATTGGACACTGGGCAGCCAATGATTGGCAGGTGAATAGAGTCCCAATCTGGGAGACAGAGAGTTGGAAGCAACTGTTGGAAATGGGAGGACAGAGAACATTGCACGTTGGTTGGGTAAAAGGCCATGATCGTTCGAACTCGATCACTGCTCAATTCAACCAACAGGTAGATAGCCTCACGCGGTTGCAGCAAATTGACATTGTAGATGATGGTCGGGAATGGGAACGCTTACTCGAATGGTTACATATTAAGCGTGGCCATACAGGCCGTGCTGATCTGTATCAGGAAGGTCTAGCCCGGGGGTGGCCTGTGTCGGTTAAGCTGTGTGAACAAGTAGTAACCGCCTGTTCACAATGTCGCCTACGACTCAATAAAGATCATCCGAGTAAGGCGCCTCCTTTACACATTCGGGACAAGAAAACATTGTGGCATTCATGGCAAATTGATTATATTGGGCCCTTGAGATCATCAGGTGAGAAAAGATACGTCCTAGTCGGAGTGGAGATTATCTCTGGCCTCGCTATGGCCACCAGCTTCAAATCAGCTACCGGGAACAACACAGTGAAAGGCCTAAAAGGGTGGTTCAGCACACTTCCCCTTCCTGAGGAAATCCAAAGTGATAACGGTTCACACTTTACCGCTACAGTGGTACAAGATTGGGCCAAAGAAGAAGGGATTCGATGGGTATTTCATACTCCCTATTATCCTCAGGCTAATGGCATTGTTGAACGCACCAATGGATTGGTTAAGCGTTTTGCAAAAACTCATGAACCTGGTTGGCATTTGCCATTGGATGATGCCATCTATCAATTAAATAACAGATGGAGTGGAGATGGCTGTCCTAAAATGAAAGCTTTCTGTGTATCTGCTGATATCATCACTCCAAAAGTTCCCAATGAACCACGAAAATACCTGGGACAATTTCACCCTGGGCAACCTGTGTTAGTGAAAATGCCTCAAATTGGCACAGTACCAATGGTGTTAGCTACTCCCAAAAACCCCCATGCACGGGAAGCCAAAGACTGTTCAGGGAAGATACACCGGATCAGCACCCGGTGGATCTCGCCCTCTTTTTAACCCCGTCGGTCAAATGAGACCGAGCAGATTTTCTTTTCCTTTGTGTCTTACAGGAACCTCGGAAGAACTGTACGTGGACAGACGCATTGGCCTACGCTAACCTCGAGTGTCTCCAGGGAATCCTGACATTGATCCTGGCAATAATATTATTTTTGTTATGTATGGCCATCTGGAGGCCTAAATTTTAGAATGACGAATTGGCAGATGGAATTGATGCTATTCAGTTTTATCTTTTTACTCCCTGTTGTTTGTAGTCAAAGAGACCCAGAATGGCCGTGGTCTCAAGCTTATGTAAAACACAATGCGATGGCAGGAACAGGAAAAGGAAAATTGAGCCTGGCCACTGTAGTCCTACATGAAAATGAGGTGTTTTCAAAACATGAGATAGATCAAAGCATAGATAAAGTCGAACCTGACTCAACTCCACAGACTAGTCTGGTTCCACTGCCACTATCTGAAACCCCCGATAATGACACCTTATTGAGCGGACTTAAGAATCTGCCCCTTGATGATGAGCTTTGGGATAATGCACTGTCACGATACACTGCAAGCACTGAGACACTAGAAAACATGAGGGATTTAAATCTCTCCACTCTGGTTATACAAGGAAGTGAAGTATATTCCAGAGATAAATGGAGTTGGAAAGACTCACTCCAAATGGCTAAGCTTGAAGCCGTCCCAGGAAAGAAAATACAAATTAGCTGCCGAGTAATCAATGGGTCTGCTCACCATAGACCAACTGTAATTGAAACCATCCATGTAGACTCTACTAAACCGGACAAATATAACACTGATTGATTGTTACAAAATTATAGAGCCAAACTCAGATTGCTGGCACAACTTCACCTTTATCAAACCTATCATAGTATATTGTATTTGGGGCTACAGGGGCACGGAATTGTTATTTGAATTTATGATTGACTCAAATACATCTGAACCTGTTGAAATGAACCCAAAACCTACACCCCCACAAACTTTCAAGGGTGTAGCTACTCAGCCCTCCATTAGTCTAACTCCTTACACCTTTAACATTGGCCCTTATGCCATTAAACACACAGGTCAACAACAAATACCGTTTAACCCAACATATTCCCTCAAACGAGTAGAATTGTCAATGCAGATTAATATCTCTGCGATCAAACCCACCTGCTCACCATTCCTGAGTACATCTTATGCAGGATGGTCAGCATGGTTAGGCCGGCGAACTGTTGACACCTCACAACGACTGAAGAGAGAGGTGACTGGTATCTTAGGAACAGGACTGGGAGTCTTAAATAGTACAGATGCTGAGATACTTGCAAACAAACTAGTCACAACTACTAGTGATCTAGACAAATTAAAACATCCTCTACAGTCCTCTCTATCAGCATTGGGAAATCACCAATGGCTTTTATCGAATATATTGCCTCAGTGGGAGGAAACAGGTGAAAAAGACCATCAGCTGATCACAAATGCACTTGGTACAACCCCAAACAATGTTTCCTTGGCCCTTAGTTGTATCCAAGCCCAACTGTGGATGCAATCTCTGACAGCCGCAATTATAAGGGAAGGTGAAGAAGGCACCTTGCCCACTGAAATTCGAAAAGTAATATGGGATAATGCAATTGAGTTTGAGAGAAAATTTCAATCCTGGTGGTATCTGGTTAATTTCACCTATGACCCCACTGAGAGCAAAGCCACAGCTTTTGTCTTAACGATACGCAATGCCTCAGTATACACCATATACCCAATCATCGCACTGGGGTTGAATCACCATGGAGCTATACTCCATCCGGTAGAGCATAGAGTGTGGGCACAACAAAACGAGAATAAATGGCAAACTGTTGATGTTGAAGCATGCATTTCACGAGATCAACAAGGATTCATTTGTGAGAGTAATACTCTCAAGGCACAAGACATTTGTCTTGACACCAACCAGAATGTTTGTCATTTTGAGATACAACCTGATGAAACCCCAGAAACTGTGCTTGTATATATTGGGAAAGGGTGTGTTTGCATGAGGTCTCCCTGTACTTTTGTATTCGTAGATGACATAGCAGTAGATATAAGTAATAACTCAAATCTTTGTGTTTGTAACTTTACTAACATCATTGGATGTGACTTCAGTTATTCAGCTCCTGTTACGTCTTTTCAATTGCTACAATCTAATTACACATTGATTCGAGATTTGCTGCCTACCCCTATCGGAATGAATCTCTCACTAGTGAGGAAGTTGCTACAACACGATGAATTGAAGCGATTGTTGAAAGAGGCCCAAGAAAATGGACAAAGAACTCTGATTACTGTCCATCATGATGTTGAAGAAATACACCATGTACTGGAAAGGGTCAAGAGAGACGGTGGACATGAATGGTGGGACACCCTCTTTGGATGGTCACCGACAGCTACAGGACTTTTTAACAAGATGCTCCATCCTGTTGTTGTTCTACTAGTACTCACTGTATTGTGCTTTGCTTTGACAATTGTTTTGCATGTTAGACTTTGGATTATGATGAAACGCTTAACTCGCTTAATCACCCCGCAAGAAGTATTTGCACTTGATATCCCTCGCCATAAGAGGACATGTGATATTCCCCATCAGTATTGATTATCGTGGAGCTTGAGTGACTGTAGTCACGGGGTGGATTATGTGGAATAATTACTAAATTGGCCAAGAATACAAAAATACAGCATTGTTCACACATTAAGGAAAGTCATAAAATCAAGAGGCTTCTGAGGTAGAATACAGCCACAGCTAGCACACGAAGAATGCAACATCTGTGATTCCCTGCGCGAGGCTGTTTGCGAAACTACACGAGGGATGGAACGGAACACGCTTGTTCCGTGGCCTTCCCTTGTGACGAATAGCAGATATGGGGACGAGATGGTACTACGGAACTGATAAGCGGCCTACACGCTACCCGAGCCAACCTTTCGTCAAATGTTGATGAAATGCTGTCCTTTTGTGCGAACTTTGCTCACCACAATGTACCAAAACACACCTCCATCCCGGAGGCTATCCGCCCCCGAGGTGTGAACACTCCTCCTTGAATACATTAATCATAATAAAAGTATGTATGACTAAAGTCACTCAAACTCCACTTTGAAGATAAAAAAATAATATAAAAATAGCCCAAGAGAGAGGGGATGTCAGGGAAGACACCATCGCGAAGAATTCCACCGCTGATTTCCGGGATCAGTCGACGGGCTGAGCCTTTCTTCCCCCCCATAGGGACGCCTTTGGGTAAGACTTCGATTACACCGAGCGCTTTCTCGGGGACTTAGAAATTTCTCTAGAGAATCTCTACCCTACGTTTATAGCCAGGCTGTATTGTTTATAATTTTGTCGCGCGTTTGTATACTTAGCAATATCTTTATTTGCACGTGCTTTGCAGACAGTGTATTTATCACCGGCAATCCTAAAGAACCTGTATATCTGTTGTTTAAATAAACTGCACTGTTTAAGTAGCTAGTCGTTCCGCTTTCTCACTGAACGCGACCAAAACTACAGAGAGGCCGTGCTAGTTCAGGAGCACGACTAGACTGAAGGTGCAGTCCACTATTAGTGTATCCAAATCGTAGTAGTTTAATACATATTAAACGCGATTGGACTGATAGTGCTGAATTGTGCATCACTCAGAATTTAAACCTAGCCGCACCTAGCCTCCCACCTCGGTGAGGAGTGTTAGAACGCAAGGGGGTTTATCTTCTGCCAAAACCGCTTGGCCCCGTTTCACGCAACAGAATTTGGCGTAGTCGGCAGGATTGCCATGGATAAACTGCTGCAAAAATATGATTGTGCCCCTTCCCAGGCTGGGAAGGAGTGGGCCCAAAAATTTTGGAAGGATGAAGAGAAAGTGGTGGAACGTATTGAAGAGTGTCGGGTTTCACAGAAGCTCAGAGCGGGGAAAGGCAAGGGTGTGATTTGTGCTGTGTTAGGCGCCTGTTTATCTTGTGCACAACAAGAAGCTAGAGAAACCCCTGCTCCTAATCTGATTTCAGCTGTAGAATATGCAACCCTGAAATCGGAGAATGAGGTGCTGAAGTCATCATTAGCCTTGCAAAAGGAGACAGGAGAAAAATTAAGAACTCACGTCGATAAGCTTGTGAGTGAGAATGAATGTTTAGGAAACCAGAATGCTCAACTTAAAATATTATTAGAAAGGGTGACTGGGCTCTTAGATAAAATGCAGCCCTTGACCCAGGTCCAACAGATTCGTAAGTTAATGTGTTATCCAAATTCCGGAACCCAGACCGGAGATTTTTTGTCTAATAGTGAGGATGACGAAGAAGATGAGGAGGAAAGGACTTTTACTTTGAAATCCCAAGTTTTTCCTTTACGTCCTCTGGTTAAAACTGAAACTGCGGTTGATGACGATGATGAAATTCACACCACTGTGCGTACCGTTCCACGGACACCAACCGAGTTAACAAAAATAAGGGAGAAATATTCGAGGCGACCAGAAGAGTCAGCTGTTGAGTACGTGTGGCGAGTTTCTTCTGAAGGGGGGGACAGAATTATGCTGAGTGAGGAAGAAGCAGGAGACTCTTGGGGACCAGGAGTGTTTTTAACCACTATGCCTGGGGATCATAATTATTCCCTAACTGCTCGAGCAGCCTATTGGGCAGGGGGTATGGATCCGCGAGAGAGGGGGGAGCCGTTAGAGATTAGAGCTACAGGCTACTCTGATCTGTTTGCGGCTGTACGGAAAGCAGCTTGTCTGCAAGCCATGTATGACAGAGAGGAATTTCGGAAATCCCCAATGTCAGCCCCTATCGACCCCGATCGATTAGCCCCTCTCATCCGTGGTCTTCCCGATTGCCTGAAACCGTTCCTTGTTCGTACTCAAGATCGTATACGAGAGGCTCGGGGTGCTCATAGGCGGGGCCGTCGTCACTACATGCCCACCTGGAATGAATATGTACAGGAAATAGATCAATATGGGCGCCGAATGGGCTGGGCCAGCCTAACTAGTGAGAAATCCTCCGAACACCCCCGAAAGGTTCGCCAAGTCCGAACTCACACTAAAAACCCTAAATCGGAGGAAAGGTTTAAGCCTGATAAGGACCGGAATGAGTTGTGGCGTAAAGCCCTACAATTAGGGGTGCCCCGACAATTCTTGCACGGTGTCCCTACGGGAGACCTCCGTACACTAGTCCAATCTCTAACTAGAAAGAATAATGTGGCTGGGGAGAAAAGTCTAACCAGAGAATCCCCAAGTCGTGAGAAAATTGTGCCTTCTGCACCGGAACGTAACTTGATTGATTTGACAGAGTCCCAGCCAAAAAACTCCTATCCCCGGGGAGGGCAGTGAGCCACCCTGTCCGGCAGGTACTAGCAATTCAATGGCTCTCTCATAAAGACTCCGAACCCGTTATTATCATTCCTGTTGGACCCCGGAAGATATTGGTAAATTTTATTATTGATACTGGAGCCCAAATGTCTGCAATCACTAACGAAACAGCACAACTTCTAGGTATAAATCCCACCCGACGCAGAGTCAACTTCACAGGAATTGATGGTGTGGTAAAAACATGCCCCACTGCAAAAATTAACCTCTGGTTGCCGGGAGAGCAGCGAATGACTAGGGCAGAAGTGTTAGTGGGTGCCTCACATTCTAACCTCCTAGGATTTGACGTGCTGCGTGGGCGAATGTGGAAATTCCCGGATGGAACTGCGTGGAGTTTTGCAGGACGCAAAAAAGGATTAGACACAGTTAAACTGGGCCTATTAGAAACATCTATACCTTTGCCTCCCTCTAAAATTACCAACGTCCGACAGTACCCACTGCCTGCAGCTGCACTTGCAGGAGCAGACGGGGTGGTATCAGATTTAGAAAAAAGAAACATCATTCAGAGGACTCACTCGCCTTATAATTCACCGGTGTGGCCAGTAAAGAAACCAACCGGGCAATGGCGTTTCACAGTAGATTACCGAAAGTTAAACGCCAACGCTGCACCCCTGACCGCTGCGGTTCCGAGTATCGCGGAAATTGTGACAATGATAAAAGGAGCTGCCCATCCTTGGATGGCTGCCTTAGATGTAAAAGACATGTTTTTTATGATTCCCCTCCTTGAGCAAGACAAAGCGCAGTTTGCATTCACGTGGAAAGGAGTCCAATATACCTTTAACCGACTTCCACAAGGATACAAACATTCCCCCACCATTGCTCATAATGCTTTAGCTAAAGCGCTATCAGAGATTCCTGTTTCACAGGGATGTACAGTATACCAATATATTGACGACATCTTAATAGGGGGGGAGAGAGCCAAGAAAGTGTACAAGACATGATGCAAAACATCCGAAAAACATTATCAGATTTGGGATTGGAAATTCCAGACTCAAAATGTCAGGGAACTGCACAGGAAGTTAAATTCCTGGGGGTCTGGTGGATTAAGGGAGCTGCTTCTGTCCCTCAGGATACCCTGAAAAAAATAGAACATGGACAGAATCCTTCCAGCACGAAGGAGTTACAGCAAGTTCTGGGAACTTTAAGTTATTGGCGTAAACACATCCCTGGCTTTTCCATCATTGCTCGCCCCCTTTATTGTTTGCTCAAAAAAGGTAAATCCTGGGAGTGGACTGAACAACATACTAATGCACTGGAATTGCTAATAAAAGAGCTAAGGTTATTCCAACAACTTGGCCCCATACATCCAACTGACCCTGTCCATGTAGAATGGGGGTCCAGCGAACATGGTTCTCATTGTAACTTATGGCAAAAGGGACCAGCAGGACCGGAGAGACCATTAGAATTTAGCTCTCACTCCTTTAATGATACTGAGAGCAGATATTCAGACCTAGAGAAGGGTTTACTGTCCCTGGTGCGAGCATTGCAACGAGCAGAGCAGATAAGGAGAGAACAGAGCGTGATTGTTCGGGGCCCTTTTCGTCTCCTAGATGTGGTCCGTAAAGGGACAGCACCACCAGCCGGCATTGCCCAGAAACCCACAGTTCGAAAGTGGTATGCTTATTTAGAAGGCATTAATGATATCATGCCAATCTCTGAAGGTAGTATCAAAGTATCCAAGCTCCAGAAGGATATAGATGGTGCCCTATTGTTCCAATCCCCACCAAACAGACCATCTCCAATCCAAGAAGCACCTCCTCTGAAAGAAGGCAGTGATCTTACAGGAGTGTGGTTTACTGATGCGTCATCTCACCGTGAGAACAATAAGTGGAAATACAAGGCCGTAGCACTGGAAGTAGCAACGGGGGAAAGAGCAATTGAAACAGGAGAAGGTAGCGCACAAGTAGGGGAACTCAGAGCCGTCCTACTAGCTGCACAACGTGGGGCTACTTACATTTACACTGACTCATATGCTGTTTTTAAAGGAGCCACTGAATGGATTGGACACTGGGCAGCCAATGATTGGCAGGTGAATAGAGTCCCAATCTGGGAGACAGAGAGTTGGAAGCAACTGTTGGAAATGGGAGGACAGAGAACATTGCACGTTGGTTGGGTAAAAGGCCATGATCGTTCGAACTCGATCACTGCTCAATTCAACCAACAGGTAGATAGCCTCACGCGGTTGCAGCAAATTGACATTGTAGATGATGGTCGGGAATGGGAACGCTTACTCGAATGGTTACATATTAAGCGTGGCCATACAGGCCGTGCTGATCTGTATCAGGAAGGTCTAGCCCGGGGGTGGCCTGTGTCGGTTAAGCTGTGTGAACAAGTAGTAACCGCCTGTTCACAATGTCGCCTACGACTCAATAAAGATCATCCGAGTAAGGCGCCTCCTTTACACATTCGGGACAAGAAAACATTGTGGCATTCATGGCAAATTGATTATATTGGGCCCTTGAGATCATCAGGTGAGAAAAGATACGTCCTAGTCGGAGTGGAGATTATCTCTGGCCTCGCTATGGCCACCAGCTTCAAATCAGCTACCGGGAACAACACAGTGAAAGGCCTAAAAGGGTGGTTCAGCACACTTCCCCTTCCTGAGGAAATCCAAAGTGATAACGGTTCACACTTTACCGCTACAGTGGTACAAGATTGGGCCAAAGAAGAAGGGATTCGATGGGTATTTCATACTCCCTATTATCCTCAGGCTAATGGCATTGTTGTACGCACCAATGGATTGGTTAAGCGTTTTGCAAAAACTCATGAACCTGGTTGGCATTTGCCATTGGATGATGCCATCTATCAATTAAATAACAGATGGAGTGGAGATGGCTGTCCTAAAATGAAAGCTTTCTGTGTATCTGCTGATATCATCACTCCAAAAGTTCCCAATGAACCACGAAAATACCTGGGACAATTTCACCCTGGGCAACCTGTGTTAGTGAAAATGCCTCAAATTGGCACAGTACCAATGGTGTTAGCTACTCCCAAAAACCCCCATGCACGGGAAGCCAAAGACTGTTCAGGGAAGATACACCGGATCAGCACCCGGTGGATCTCGCCCTCTTTTTAACCCCGTCGGTCAAATGAGACCGAGCAGATTTTCTTTTCCTTTGTGTCTTACAGGAACCTCGGAAGAACTGTACGTGGACAGACGCATTGGCCTACGCTAACCTCGAGTGTCTCCAGGGAATCCTGACATTGATCCTGGCAATAATATTATTTTTGTTATGTATGGCCATCTGGAGGCCTAAATTTTAGAATGACGAATTGGCAGATGGAATTGATGCTATTCAGTTTTATCTTTTTACTCCCTGTTGTTTGTAGTCAAAGAGACCCAGAATGGCCGTGGTCTCAAGCTTATGTAAAACACAATGCGATGGCAGGAACAGGAAAAGGAAAATTGAGCCTGGCCACTGTAGTCCTACATGAAAATGAGGTGTTTTCAAAACATGAGATAGATCAAAGCATAGATAAAGTCGAACCTGACTCAACTCCACAGACTAGTCTGGTTCCACTGCCACTATCTGAAACCCCCGATAATGACACCTTATTGAGCGGACTTAAGAATCTGCCCCTTGATGATGAGCTTTGGGATAATGCACTGTCACGATACACTGCAAGCACTGAGACACTAGAAAACATGAGGGATTTAAATCTCTCCACTCTGGTTATACAAGGAAGTGAAGTATATTCCAGAGATAAATGGAGTTGGAAAGACTCACTCCAAATGGCTAAGCTTGAAGCCGTCCCAGGAAAGAAAATACAAATTAGCTGCCGAGTAATCAATGGGTCTGCTCACCATAGACCAACTGTAATTGAAACCATCCATGTAGACTCTACTAAACCGGACAAATATAACACTGATTGATTGTTACAAAATTATAGAGCCAAACTCAGATTGCTGGCACAACTTCACCTTTATCAAACCTATCATAGTATATTGTATTTGGGGCTACAGGGGCACGGAATTGTTATTTGAATTTATGATTGACTCAAATACATCTGAACCTGTTGAAATGAACCCAAAACCTACACCCCCACAAACTTTCAAGGGTGTAGCTACTCAGCCCTCCATTAGTCTAACTCCTTACACCTTTAACATTGGCCCTTATGCCATTAAACACACAGGTCAACAACAAATACCGTTTAACCCAACATATTCCCTCAAACGAGTAGAATTGTCAATGCAGATTAATATCTCTGCGATCAAACCCACCTGCTCACCATTCCTGAGTACATCTTATGCAGGATGGTCAGCATGGTTAGGCCGGCGAACTGTTGACACCTCACAACGACTGAAGAGAGAGGTGACTGGTATCTTAGGAACAGGACTGGGAGTCTTAAATAGTACAGATGCTGAGATACTTGCAAACAAACTAGTCACAACTACTAGTGATCTAGACAAATTAAAACATCCTCTACAGTCCTCTCTATCAGCATTGGGAAATCACCAATGGCTTTTATCGAATATATTGCCTCAGTGGGAGGAAACAGGTGAAAAAGACCATCAGCTGATCACAAATGCACTTGGTACAACCCCAAACAATGTTTCCTTGGCCCTTAGTTGTATCCAAGCCCAACTGTGGATGCAATCTATGACAGCCGCAATTATAAGGGAAGGTGAAGAAGGCACCTTGCCCACTGAAATTCGAAAAGTAATATGGGATAATGCAATTGAGTTTGAGAGAAAATTTCAGTCCTGGTGGTATCTGGTTAATTTCACCTATGATCCCACTGAGAGCAAAGCCACAGCTTTTGTCTTAACGATACGCAATGCCTCAGTATACACCATATACCCAATCATCGCACTGGGGTTGAATCACCATGGAGCTATACTCCATCCGGTAGAGCATAGAGTGTGGGCACAACAAAATGAGAATAAATGGCAAACTGTTGATGTTGAAGCATGCATTTCACGAGATCAACAAGGATTCATTTGTGAGAGTAATACTCTCAAGGCACAAGACATTTGTCTTGACACCAACCAGAATGTTTGTCATTTTGAGATACAACCTGATGAAACCCCAGAAACTGTGCTTGTATATATTGGGAAAGGGTGTGTTTGCATGAGGTCTCCCTGTACTTTTGTATTCGTAGATGACATAGCAGTAGATATAAGTAATAACTCAAATCTTTGTGTTTGTAACTTTACTAACATCATTGGATGTGACTTCAGTTATTCAGCTCCTGTTACGTCTTTTCAATTGCTACAATCTAATTACACATTGATTCGAGATTTGCTGCCTACCCCTATCGGAATGAATCTCTCACTAGTGAGGAAGTTGCTACAACACGATGAATTGAAGCGATTGTTGAAAGAGGCCCAAGAAAATGGACAAAGAACTCTGATTACTGTCCATCATGATGTTGAAGAAATACACCATGTACTGGAAAGGGTCAAGAGAGACGGTGGACATGAATGGTGGGACACCCTCTTTGGATGGTCACCGACAGCTACAGGACTTTTTAACAAGATGCTCCATCCTGTTGTTGTTCTACTAGTACTCACTGTATTGTGCTTTGCTTTGACAATTGTTTTGCATGTTAGACTTTGGATTATGATGAAACGCTTAACTCGCTTAATCACCCCGCAAGAAGTATTTGCACTTGATTTCCCTCGCCATAAGAGGACATGTGATATTCCCCATCAGTATTGATTATCGTGGAGCTTGAGTGACCGTAGTCACGGGGTGGATTATGTGGAATAATTACTAAATTGGCCAAGAATACAAAAATACAGCATTGTTCACACATTAAGGAAAGTCATAAAATCAAGAGGCTTCTGAGGTAGAATACAGCCACAGCTAGCACACGAAGAATGCAACATCTGTGATTCCCTGCGCGAGGTTGTTTGCGAAACTACACAAGGGATGGAACGGAACACGCTTGTTCCGTGGCCTTCCCTTGTGACGAATAGCAGATATGGGGACGAGATGGTACTACGGAACTGATAAGCGGCCTACACGCTACCCGAGCCAACCTTTCGTCAAATGTTGATGAAATGCTGTCCTTTTGTGCGAACTTTGCTCACCACAATGTACCAAAACACACCTCCATCCCGGAGGCTATCCGCCCCCGAGGTGTGAACACTCCTCCTTGAATACATTAATCATAATAAAAGTATGTATGACTAAAGTCACTCAAACTCCACTTTGAAGATAAAAAAATAATATAAAAATAGCCCAAGAGAGAGGGGATGTCAGGGAAGACACCATCGCGAAGAATTCCACCGCTGATTTCCGGGATCAGTCGACGGGCTGAGCCTTTCTTCCCCCCCATAGGGACGCCTTTGGGTAAGACTTCGATTACACCGAGCGCTTTCTCGGGGACTTAGAAATTTCTCTAGAGAATCTCTACCCTACGTTTATAGCCAGGCTGTATCGTTTATAATTTTGTCGCGCGTTTGTATACTTAGCAATATCTTTATTTGCACGTGCTTTGCAGACAGTGTATTTATCACCGGCAATCCTAAAGAACCTGTATATCTGTTGTTTAAATAAACTGCACTGTTTAAGTAGCTAGTCGTTCCGCTTTCTCACTGAACGCGACCAAAACTACAGAGAGGCCGTGCTAGTTCAGGAGCACGACTAGACTGAAGGTGCAGTCCACTATTAGTGTATCCAAATCGTAGTAGTTTAATACATATTAAACGCGAT
Organism: Larus michahellis; assembly: GCF_964199755.1. Lineage (NCBI taxonomy): Eukaryota > Metazoa > Chordata > Aves > Charadriiformes > Laridae > Larus > Larus michahellis. The sequence continues at coordinate 358,551 of NW_027436264.1, read as the reverse complement.
TGGACTGATAGTGCTGAATTGGGCATCACTCAGAATTTAAACCTAGCCGCACCTAGCCTCCCACCTCGGTGAGGAGTGTTAGAACGCAAGGGGGTTTATCTTCTGCCAAAACCGCTTGGCCCCGTTTCACGCAACAGAATTTGGCGTAGTCGGCAGGATTGCCATGGATAAACTGCTGCAAAAATATGATTGTGCCCCTTCCCAGGCTGGGAAGGAGTGGGCCCAAAAATTTTGGAAGGATGAAGAGAAAGTGGTGGAACGTATTGAAGAGTGTCGGGTTTCACAGAAGCTCAGAGCGGGGAAAGGCAAGGGTGTGATTTGTGCTGTGTTAGGCGCCTGTTTATCTTGTGCACAACAAGAAGCTAGAGAAACCCCTGCTCCTAATCTGATTTCAGCTGTAGAATATGCAACCCTGAAATCGGAGAATGAGGTGCTGAAGTCATCATTAGCCTTGCAAAAGGAGACAGGAGAAAAATTAAGAACTCACGTCGATAAGCTTGTGAGTGAGAATGAATGTTTAGGAAACCAGAATGCTCAACTTAAAATATTATTAGAAAGGGTGACTGGGCTCTTAGATAAAATGCAGCCCTCGACCCAGGTCCAACAGATTCGTAAGTTAATGTGTTATCCAAATTCCGGAACCCAGACCGGAGATTTTTTGTCTAATAGTGAGGATGACGAAGAAGATGAGGAGGAAAGGACTTTTACTTTGAAATCCCAAGTTTTTCCTTTACGTCCTCTGGTTAAAACTGAAGCTGCGGTTGATGACGATGATGAAATTCACACCACTGTGCGTACCGTTCCACGGACACCAACCGAGTTAACAAAAATAAGGGAGAAATATTCGAGGCGACCAGAAGAGTCAGCTGTTGAGTACGTGTGGCGAGTTTCTTCTGAAGGGGGGGACAGAATTATGCTGAGTGAGGAAGAAGCAGGAGACTCTTGGGGACCAGGAGTGTTTTTAACCACTATGCCTGGGGATCATAATTATTCCCTAACTGCTCGAGCAGCCTATTGGGCAGGGGGTATGGATCCGCGAGAGAGGGGGGAGCCGTTAGAGATTAGAGCTACAGGCTACTCTGATCTGTTTGCGGCTGTACGGAAAGCAGCTTGTCTGCAAGCCATGTATGACAGAGAGGAATTTCGGAAATCCCCAATGTCAGCCCCTATCGACCCCGATCGATTAGCCCCTCTCATCCGTGGTCTTCCCGATTGCCTGAAACCGTTCCTTGTTCGTACTCAAGATCGTATACGAGAGGCTCGGGGTGCTCATAGGCGGGGCCGTCGTCACTACATGCCCACCTGGAATGAATATGTACAGGAAATAGATCAATATGGGCGCCGAATGGGCTGGGCCAGCCTAACTAGTGAGAAATCCTCCGAACACCCCCGAAAGGTTCGCCAAGTCCGAACTCACACTAAAAACCCTAAATCGGAGGAAAGGTTTAAGCCTGATAAGGACCGGAATGAGTTGTGGCGTAAAGCCCTACAATTAGGGGTGCCCCGACAATTCTTGCACGGTGTCCCTACGGGAGACCTCCGTACACTAGTCCAATCTCTAACTAGAAAGAATAATGTGGCTGGGGAGAAAAGTCTAACCAGAGAATCCCCAAGTCGTGAGAAAATTGTGCCTTCTGCACCGGAACGTAACTTGATTGATTTGACAGAGTCCCAGCCAAAAAGCTCCTATCCCCGGGGAGGGCAGTGAGCCACCCTGTCCGGCAGGTACTAGCAATTCAATGGCTCTCTCATAAAGACTCCGAACCCGTTATTATCATTCCTGTTGGACCCCGGAAGATATTGGTAAATTTTATTATTGATACTGGAGCCCAAATGTCTGCAATCACTAATGAAACAGCACAACTTCTAGGTATAAATCCCACCCGACGCAGAGTCAACTTCACAGGAATTGATGGTGTGGTAAAAACATGCCCCACTGCAAAAATTAACCTCTGGTTGCCGGGAGAGCAGCGAATGACTAGGGCAGAAGTGTTAGTGGGTGCCTCACATTCTAACCTCCTAGGATTTGACGTGCTGCGTGGGCGAATGTGGAAATTCCCGGATGGAACTGCGTGGAGTTTTGCAGGACGCAAAAAAGGATTAGACACAGTTAAACTGGGCCTATTAGAAACATCTATACCTTTGCCTCCCTCTAAAATTACCAACGTCCGACAGTACCCACTGCCTGCAGCTGCACTTGCAGGAGCAGACGGGGTGGTATCAGATTTAGAAAAAAGAAACATCATTCAGAGGACTCACTCGCCTTATAATTCACCGGTGTGGCCAGTAAAGAAACCAACCGGGCAATGGCGTTTCACAGTAGATTACCGAAAGTTAAACGCCAACACTGCACCCCTGACCGCTGCGGTTCCGAGTATCGCGGAAATTGTGACAATGATAAAAGGAGCTGCCCATCCTTGGATGGCTGCCTTAGATGTAAAAGACATGTTTTTTATGATTCCCCTCCTTGAGCAAGACAAAGCGCAGTTTGCATTCACGTGGAAAGGAGTCCAATATACCTTTAACCGACTTCCACAAGGATACAAACATTCCCCCACCATTGCTCATAATGCTTTAGCTAAAGCGCTATCAGAGATTCCTGTTTCACAGGGATGTACAGTATACCAATATATTGACGACATCTTAATAGGGGGGGAGAGAGCCAAGAAAGTGTACAAGACATGATGCAAAACATCCGAAAAACATTATCAGATTTGGGATTGGAAATTCCAGACTCAAAATGTCAGGGACCTGCACAGGAAGTTAAATTCCTGGGGGTCTGGTGGATTAAGGGAGCTGCTTCTGTCCCTCAGGATACCCTGAAAAAAATAGAACATGGACAGAATCCTTCCAGCACGAAGGAGTTACAGCAAGTTCTGGGAACTTTAAGTTATTGGCGTAAACACATCCCTGGCTTTTCCATCATTGCTCGCCCCCTTTATTGTTTGCTCAAAAAAGGTAAATCCTGGGAGTGGACTGAACAACATACTAATGCACTGGAATTGCTAATAAAAGAGCTAAGGTTATTCCAACAACTTGGCCCCATACATCCAACTGACCCTGTCCACGTAGAATGGGGGTCCAGCGAACATGGTTCTCATTGTAACTTATGGCAAAAGGGACCAGCAGGACCGGAGAGACCATTAGAATTTAGCTCTCACTCCTTTAATGATACTGAGAGCAGATATTCAGACCTAGAGAAGGGTTTACTGTCCCTGGTGCGAGCATTGCAACGAGCAGAGCAGATAAGGAGAGAACAGAGCGTGATTGTTCGGGGCCCTTTTCGTCTCCTAGATGTGGTCCGTAAAGGGACAGCACCACCAGCCGGCATTGCCCAGAAACCCACAGTTCGAAAGTGGTATGCTTATTTAGAAGGCATTAATGATATCATGCCAATCTCTGAAGGTAGTATCAAAGTATCCAAGCTCCAGAAGGATATAGATGGTGCCCTATTGTTCCAATCCCCACCAAACAGACCATCTCCAATCCAAGAAGCACCTCCTCTGAAAGAAGGCAGTGATCTTACAGGAGTGTGGTTTACTGATGCGTCATCTCACCGTGAGAACAATAAGTGGAAATACAAGGCCGTAGCACTGGAAGTAGCAACGGGGGAAAGAGCAATTGAAACAGGAGAAGGTAGCGCACAAGTAGGGGAACTCAGAGCCGTCCTACTAGCTGCACAACGTGGGGCTACTTACATTTACACTGACTCATATGCTGTTTTTAAAGGAGCCACTGAATGGATTGGACACTGGGCAGCCAATGATTGGCAGGTGAATAGAGTCCCAATCTGGGAGACAGAGAGTTGGAAGCAACTGTTGGAAATGGGAGGACAGAGAACATTGCACATTGGTTGGGTAAAAGGCCATGATCGTTCGAACTCGATCACTGCTCAATTCAACCAACAGGTAGATAGCCTCACGCGGTTGCAGCAAATTGACATTGTAGATGATGGTCGGGAATGGGAACGCTTACTCGAATGGTTACATATTAAGCGTGGCCATACAGGCCGTGCTGATCTGTATCAGGAAGGTCTAGCCCGGGGGTGGCCTGTGTCGGTTAAGCTGTGTGAACAAGTAGTAACCGCCTGTTCACAATGTCGCCTACGACTCAATAAAGATCATCCGAGTAAGGCGCCTCCTTTACACATTCGGGACAAGAAAACATTGTGGCATTCATGGCAAATTGATTATATTGGGCCCTTGAGATCATCAGGTGAGAAAAGATACGTCCTAGTCGGAGTGGAGATTATCTCTGGCCTCGCTATGGCCACCAGCTTCAAATCAGCTACCGGGAACAACACAGTGAAAGGCCTAAAAGGGTGGTTCAGCACACTTCCCCTTCCTGAGGAAATCCAAAGTGATAACGGTTCACACTTTACCGCTACAGTGGTACAAGATTGGGCCAAAGAAGAAGGGATTCGATGGGTATTTCATACTCCCTATTATCCTCAGGCTAATGGCATTGTTGAACGCACCAATGGATTGGTTAAGCGTTTTGCAAAAACTCATGAACCTGGTTGGCATTTGCCATTGGATGATGCCATCTATCAATTAAATAACAGATGGAGTGGAGATGGCTGTCCTAAAATGAAAGCTTTCTGTGTATCTGCTGATATCATCACTCCAAAAGTTCCCAATGAACCACGAAAATACCTGGGACAATTTCACCCTGGGCAACCTGTGTTAGTGAAAATGCCTCAAATTGGCACAGTACCAATGGTGTTAGCTACTCCCAAAAACCCCCATGCACGGGAAGCCAAAGACTGTTCAGGGAAGATACACCGGATCAGCACCCGGTGGATCTCGCCCTCTTTTTAACCCCGTCGGTCAAATGAGACCGAGCAGATTTTCTTTTCCTTTGTGTCTTACAGGAACCTCGGAAGAACTGTACGTGGACAGACGCATTGGCCTACGCTAACCTCGAGTGTCTCCAGGGAATCCTGACATTGATCCTGGCAATAATATTATTTTTGTTATGTATGGCCATCTGGAGGCCTAAATTTTAGAATGACGAATTGGCAGATGGAATTGATGCTATTCAGTTTTATCTTTTTACTCCCTGTTGTTTGTAGTCAAAGAGACCCAGAATGGCCGTGGTCTCAAGCTTATGTAAAACACAATGCGATGGCAGGAACAGGAAAAGGAAAATTGAGCCTGGCCACTGTAGTCCTACATGAAAATGAGGTGTTTTCAAAACATGAGATAGATCAAAGCATAGATAAAGTCGAACCTGACTCAACTCCACAGACTAGTCTGGTTCCACTGCCACTATCTGAAACCCCCGATAATGACACCTTATTGAGCGGACTTAAGAATCTGCCCCTTGATGATGAGCTTTGGGATAATGCACTGTCACGATACACTGCAAGCACTGAGACACTAGAAAACATGAGGGATTTAAATCTCTCCACTCTGGTCATACAAGGAAGTGAAGTATATTCCAGAGATAAATGGAGTTGGAAAGACTCACTCCAAATGGCTAAGCTTGAAGCCGTCCCAGGAAAGAAAATACAAATTAGCTGCCGAGTAATCAATGGGTCTGCTCACCATAGACCAACTGTAATTGAAACCATCCATGTAGACTCTACTAAACCGGACAAATATAACACTGATTGATTGTTACAAAATTATAGAGCCAAACTCAGATTGCTGGCACAACTTCACCTTTATCAAACCTATCATAGTATATTGTATTTGGGGCTACAGGGGCACGGAATTGTTATTTGAATTTATGATTGACTCAAATACATCTGAACCTGTTGAAATGAACCCAAAACCTACACCCCCACAAACTTTCAAGGGTGTAGCTACTCAGCCCTCCATTAGTCTAACTCCTTACACCTTTAACATTGGCCCTTATGCCATTAAACACACAGGTCAACAACAAATACCGTTTAACCCAACATATTCCCTCAAACGAGTAGAATTGTCAATGCAGATTAATATCTCTGCGATCAAACCCACCTGCTCACCATTCCTGAGTACATCTTATGCAGGATGGTCAGCATGGTTAGGCCGGCGAACTGTTGACACCTCACAACGACTGAAGAGAGAGGTGACTGGTATCTTAGGAACAGGACTGGGAGTCTTAAATAGTACAGATGCTGAGATACTTGCAAACAAACTAGTCACAACTACTAGTGATCTAGACAAATTAAAACATCCTCTACAGTCCTCTCTATCAGCATTGGGAAATCACCAATGGCTTTTATCGAATATATTGCCTCAGTGGGAGGAAACAGGTGAAAAAGACCATCAGCTGATCACAAATGCACTTGGTACAACCCCAAACAATGTTTCCTTGGCCCTTAGTTGTATCCAAGCCCAACTGTGGATGCAATCTATGACAGCCGCAATTATAAGGGAAGGTGAAGAAGGCACCTTGCCCACTGAAATTCGAAAAGTAATATGGGATAATGCAATTGAGTTTGAGAGAAAATTTCAGTCCTGGTGGTATCTGGTTAATTTCACCTATGATCCCACTGAGAGCAAAGCCACAGCTTTTGTCTTAACGATACGCAATGCCTCAGTATACACCATATACCCAATCATCGCACTGGGGTTGAATCACCATGGAGCTATACTCCATCCGGTAGAGCATAGAGTGTGGGCACAACAAAACGAGAATAAATGGCAAACTGTTGATGTTGAAGCATGCATTTCACGAGATCAACAAGGATTCATTTGTGAGAGTAATACTCTCAAGGCACAAGACATTTGTCTTGACACCAACCAGAATGTTTGTCATTTTGAGATACAACCTGATGAAACCCCAGAAACTGTGCTTGTATATATTGGGAAAGGGTGTGTTTGCATGAGGTCTCCCTGTACTTTTGTATTCGTAGATGACATAGCAGTAGATATAAGTAATAACTCAAATCTTTGTGTTTGTAACTTTACTAACATCATTGGATGTGACTTCAGTTATTCAGCTCCTGTTACGTCTTTTCAATTGCTACAATCTAATTACACATTGATTCGAGATTTGCTGCCTACCCCTATCGGAATGAATCTCTCACTAGTGAGGAAGTTGCTACAACACGATGAATTGAAGCGATTGTTGAAAGAGGCCCAAGAAAATGGACAAAGAACTCTGATTACTGTCCATCATGATGTTGAAGAAATACACCATGTACTGGAAAGGGTCAAGAGAGACGGTGGACATGAATGGTGGGACACCCTCTTTGGATGGTCACCGACAGCTACAGGACTTTTTAACAAGATGCTCCATCCTGTTGTTGTTCTACTAGTACTCACTGTATTGTGCTTTGCTTTGACAATTGTTTTGCATGTTAGACTTTGGATTATGATGAAACGCTTAACTCGCTTAATCACCCCGCAAGAAGTATTTGCACTTGATATCCCTCGCCATAAGAGGACATGTGATATTCCCCATCAGTATTGATTATCGTGGAGCTTGAGTGACTGTAGTCACGGGGTGGATTATGTGGAATAATTACTAAATTGGCCAAGAATACAAAAATACAGCATTGTTCACACATTAAGGAAAGTCATAAAATCAAGAGGCTTCTGAGGTAGAATACAGCCACAGCTAGCACACGAAGAATGCAACATCTGTGATTCCCTGCGCGAGGTTGTTTGCGAAACTACACGAGGGATGGAACGGAACACGCTTGTTCCGTGGCCTTCCCTTGTGACGAATAGCAGATATGGGGACGAGATGGTACTACGGAACTGATAAGCGGCCTACACGCTACCCGAGCCAACCTTTCGTCAAATGTTGATGAAATGCTGTCCTTTTGTGCGAACTTTGCTCACCACAATGTACCAAAACACACCTCCATCCCGGAGGCTATCCGCCCCCGAGGTGTGAACACTCCTCCTTGAATACATTAATCATAATAAAAGTATGTATGACTAAAGTCACTCAAACTCCACTTTGAAGATAAAAAAATAATATAAAAATAGCCCAAGAGAGAGGGGATGTCAGGGAAGACACCATCGCGAAGAATTCCACCGCTGATTTCCGGGATCAGTCGACGGGCTGAGCCTTTCTTCCCCCCCATAGGGACGCCTTTGGGTAAGACTTCGATTACACCGAGCGCTTTCTCGGGGACTTAGAAATTTCTCTAGAGAATCTCTACCCTACGTTTATAGCCAGGCTGTATCGTTTATAATTTTGTCGCGCGTTTGTATACTTAGCAATATCTTTATTTGCACGTGCTTTGCAGACAGTGTATTTATCACCGGCAATCCTAAAGAACCTGTATATCTGTTGTTTAAATAAACTGCACTGTTTAAGTAGCTAGTCGTTCCGCTTTCTCACTGAACGCGACCAAAACTACAGAGAGGCCGTGCTAGTTCAGGAGCACGACTAGACTGAAGGTGCAGTCCACTATTAGTGTATCCAAATCGTAGTAGTTTAATACATATTAAACGCGATTGGACTGATAGTGCTGAATTGGGCATCACTCAGAATTTAAACCTAGCCGCACCTAGCCTCCCACCTCGGTGAGGAGTGTTAGAACGCAAGGGGGTTTATCTTCTGCCAAAACCGCTTGGCCCCGTTTCACGCAACAGAATTTGGCGTAGTCGGCAGGATTGCCATGGATAAACTGCTGCAAAAATATGATTGTGCCCCTTCCCAGGCTGGGAAGGAGTGGGCCCAAAAATTTTGGAAGGATGAAGAGAAAGTGGTGGAACGTATTGAAGAGTGTCGGGTTTCACAGAAGCTCAGAGCGGGGAAAGGCAAGGGTGTGATTTGTGCTGCGTTAGGCGCCTGTTTATCTTGTGCACAACAAGAAGCTAGAGAAACCCCTGCTCCTAATCTGATTTCAGCTGTAGAATATGCAACCCTGAAATCGGAGAATGAGGTGCTGAAGTCATCATTAGCCTTGCAAAAGGAGACAGGAGAAAAATTAAGAACTCACGTCGATAAGCTTGTGAGTGAGAATGAATGTTTAGGAAACCAGAATGCTCAACTTAAAATATTATTAGAAAGGGTGACTGGGCTCTTAGATAAAATGCAGCCCTCGACCCAGGTCCAACAGATTCGTAAGTTAATGTGTTATCCAAATTCCGGAACCCAGACCGGAGATTTTTTGTCTAATAGCGAGGATGACGAAGAAGATGAGGAGGAAAGGACTTTTACTTTGAAATCCCAAGTTTTTCCTTTACGTCCTCTGGTTAAAACTGAAGCTGCGGTTGATGACGATGATGAAATTCACACCACTGTGCGTACCGTTCCACGGACACCAACCGAGTTAACAAAAATAAGGGAGAAATATTCGAGGCGACCAGAAGAGTCAGCTGTTGAGTACGTGTGGCGAGTTTCTTCTGAAGGGGGGGACAGAATTATGCTGAGTGAGGAAGAAGCAGGAGACTCTTGGGGACCAGGAGTGTTTTTAACCACTATGCCTGGGGATCATAATTATTCCCTAACTGCTCGAGCAGCCTATTGGGCAGGGGGTATGGATCCGCGAGAGAGGGGGGAGCCGTTAGAGATTAGAGCTACAGGCTACTCTGATCTGTTTGCGGCTGTACGGAAAGCAGCTTGTCTGCAAGCCATGTATGACAGAGAGGAATTTCGGAAATCCCCAATGTCAGCCCCTATCGACCCCGATCGATTAGCCCCTCTCATCCGTGGTCTTCCCGATTGCCTGAAACCGTTCCTTGTTCGTACTCAAGATCGTATACGAGAGGCTCGGGGTGCTCATAGGCGGGGCCGTCGTCACTACATGCCCACCTGGAATGAATATGTACAGGAAATAGATCAATATGGGCGCCGAATGGGCTGGGCCAGCCTAACTAGTGAGAAATCCTCCGAACACCCCCGAAAGGTTCGCCAAGTCCGAACTCACACTAAAAACCCTAAATCGGAGGAAAGGTTTAAGCCTGATAAGGACCGGAATGAGTTGTGGCGTAAAGCCCTACAATTAGGGGTGCCCCGACAATTCTTGCACGGTGTCCCTACGGGAGACCTCCGTACACTAGTCCAATCTCTAACTAGAAAGAATAATGTGGCTGGGGAGAAAAGTCTAACCAGAGAATCCCCAAGTCGTGAGAAAATTGTGCCTTCTGCACCGGAACGTAACTTGATTGATTTGACAGAGTCCCAGCCAAAAAACTCCTATCCCCGGGGAGGGCAGTGAGCCACCCTGTCCGGCAGGTACTAGCAATTCAATGGCTCTCTCATAAAGACTCCGAACCCGTTATTATCATTCCTGTTGGACCCCGGAAGATATTGGTAAATTTTATTATTGATACTGGAGCCCAAATGTCTGCAATCACTAACGAAACAGCACAACTTCTAGGTATAAATCCCACCCGACGCAGAGTCAACTTCACAGGAATTGATGGTGTGGTAAAAACATGCCCCACTGCAAAAATTAACCTCTGGTTGCCGGGAGAGCAGCGAATGACTAGGGCAGAAGTGTTAGTGGGTGCCTCACATTCTAACCTCCTAGGATTTGACGTGCTGCGTGGGCGAATGTGGAAATTCCCGGATGGAACTGCGTGGAGTTTTGCAGGACGCAAAAAAGGATTAGACACAGTTAAACTGGGCCTATTAGAAACATCTATACCTTTGCCTCCCTCTAAAATTACCAACGTCCGACAGTACCCACTGCCTGCAGCTGCACTTGCAGGAGCAGACGGGGTGGTATCAGATTTAGAAAAAAGAAACATCATTAAGAGGACTCACTCGCCTTATAATTCACCGGTGTGGCCAGTAAAGAAACCAACCGGGCAATGGCGTTTCACAGTAGATTACCGAAAGTTAAATGCCAACGCTGCACCCCTGACCGCTGCGGTTCCGAGTATCGCGGAAATTGTGACAATGATAAAAGGAGCTGCCCATCCTTGGATGGCTGCCTTAGATGTAAAAGACATGTTTTTTATGATTCCCCTCCTTGAGCAAGACAAAGCGCAGTTTGCATTCACGTGGAAAGGAGTCCAATATACCTTTAACCGACTTCCACAAGGATACAAACATTCCCCCACCATTGCTCATAATGCTTTAGCTAAAGCGCTATCAGAGATTCCTGTTTCACAGGGATGTACAGTATACCAATATATTGACGACATCTTAATAGGGGGGGAGAGAGCCAAGAAAGTGTACAAGACATGATGCAAAACATCCGAAAAACATTATCAGATTTGGGATTGGAAATTCCAGACTCAAAATGTCAGGGACCTGCACAGGAAGTTAAATTCCTGGGGGTCTGGTGGATTAAGGGAGCTGCTTCTGTCCCTCAGGATACCCTGAAAAAAATAGAACATGGACAGAATCCTTCCAGCACGAAGGAGTTACAGCAAGTTCTGGGAACTTTAAGTTATTGGCGTAAACACATCCCTGGCTTTTCCATCATTGCTCGCCCCCTTTATTGTTTGCTCAAAAAAGGTAAATCCTGGGAGTGGACTGAACAACATACTAATGCACTGGAATTGCTAATAAAAGAGCTAAGGTTATTCCAACAACTTGGCCCCATACATCCAACTGACCCTGTCCATGTAGAATGGGGGTCCAGCGAACATGGTTCTCATTGTAACTTATGGCAAAAGGGACCAGCAGGACCGGAGAGACCATTAGAATTTAGCTCTCACTCCTTTAATGATACTGAGAGCAGATATTCAGACCTAGAGAAGGGTTTACTGTCCCTGGTGCGAGCATTGCAACGAGCAGAGCAGATAAGGAGAGAACAGAGCGTGATTGTTCGGGGCCCTTTTCGTCTCCTAGATGCGGTCCGTAAAGGGACAGCACCACCAGCCGGCATTGCCCAGAAACCCACAGTTCGAAAGTGGTATGCTTATTTAGAAGGCATTAATGATATCATGCCAATCTCTGAAGGTAGTATCAAAGTATCCAAGCTCCAGAAGGATATAGATGGTGCCCTATTGTTCCAATCCCCACCAAACAGACCATCTCCAATCCAAGAAGCACCTCCTCTGAAAGAAGGCAGTGATCTTACAGGAGTGTGGTTTACTGATGCGTCATCTCACCGTGAGAACAATAAGTGGAAATACAAGGCCGTAGCACTGGAAGTAGCAACGGGGGAAAGAGCAATTGAAACAGGAGAAGGTAGCGCACAAGTAGGGGAACTCAGAGCCGTCCTACTAGCTGCACAACGTGGGGCTACTTACATTTACACTGACTCATATGCTGTTTTTAAAGGAGCCACTGAATGGATTGGACACTGGGCAGCCAATGATTGGCAGGTGAATAGAGTCCCAATCTGGGAGACAGAGAGTTGGAAGCAACTGTTGGAAATGGGAGGACAGAGAACATTGCACGTTGGTTGGGTAAAAGGCCATGATCGTTCGAACTCGATCACTGCTCAATTCAACCAACAGGTAGATAGCCTCACGCGGTTGCAGCAAATTGACATTGTAGATGATGGTCGGGAATGGGAACGCTTACTCGAATGGTTACATATTAAGCGTGGCCATACAGGCCGTGCTGATCTGTATCAGGAAGGTCTAGCCCGGGGGTGGCCTGTGTCGGTTAAGCTGTGTGAACAAGTAGTAACCGCCTGTTCACAATGTCGCCTACGACTCAATAAAGATCATCCGAGTAAGGCGCCTCCTTTACACATTCGGGACAAGAAAACATTGTGGCATTCATGGCAAATTGATTATATTGGGCCCTTGAGATCATCAGGTGAGAAAAGATACGTCCTAGTCGGAGTGGAGATTATCTCTGGCCTCGCTATGGCCACCAGCTTCAAATCAGCTACCGGGAACAACACAGTGAAAGGCCTAAAAGGGTGGTTCAGCACACTTCCCCTTCCTGAGGAAATCCAAAGTGATAACGGTTCACACTTTACCGCTACAGTGGTACAAGATTGGGCCAAAGAAGAAGGGATTCGATGGGTATTTCATACTCCCTATTATCCTCAGGCTAATGGCATTGTTGAACGCACCAATGGATTGGTTAAGCGTTTTGCAAAAACTCATGAACCTGGTTGGCATTTGCCATTGGATGATGCCATCTATCAATTAAATAACAGATGGAGTGGAGATGGCTGTCCTAAAATGAAAGCTTTCTGTGTATCTGCTGATATCATCACTCCAAAAGTTCCCAATGAACCACGAAAATACCTGGGACAATTTCACCCTGGGCAACCTGTGTTAGTGAAAATGCCTCAAATTGGCACAGTACCAATGGTGTTAGCTACTCCCAAAAACCCCCATGCACGGGAAGCCAAAGACTGTTCAGGGAAGATACACCGGATCAGCACCCGGTGGATCTCGCCCTCTTTTTAACCCCGTCGGTCAAATGAGACCGAGCAGATTTTCTTTTCCTTTGTGTCTTACAGGAACCTCGGAAGAACTGTACGTGGACAGACGCATTGGCCTACGCTAACCTCGAGTGTCTCCAGGGAATCCTGACATTGATCCTGGCAATAATATTATTTTTGTTATGTATGGCCATCTGGAGGCCTAAATTTTAGAATGACGAATTGGCAGATGGAATTGATGCTATTCAGTTTTATCTTTTTACTCCCTGTTGTTTGTAGTCAAAGAGACCCAGAATGGCCGTGGTCTCAAGCTTATGTAAAACACAATGCGATGGCAGGAACAGGAAAAGGAAAATTGAGCCTGGCCACTGTAGTCCTACATGAAAATGAGGTGTTTTCAAAACATGAGATAGATCAAAGCATAGATAAAGTCGAACCTGACTCAACTCCACAGACTAGTCTGGTTCCACTGCCACTATCTGAAACCCCCGATAATGACACCTTATTGAGCGGACTTAAGAATCTGCCCCTTGATGATGAGCTTTGGGATAATGCACTGTCACGATACACTGCAAGCACTGAGACACTAGAAAACATGAGGGATTTAAATCTCTCCACTCTGGTTATACAAGGAAGTGAAGTATATTCCAGAGATAAATGGAGTTGGAAAGACTCACTCCAAATGGCTAAGCTTGAAGCCGTCCCAGGAAAGAAAATACAAATTAGCTGCCGAGTAATCAATGGGTCTGCTCACCATAGACCAACTGTAATTGAAACCATCCATGTAGACTCTACTAAACCGGACAAATATAACACTGATTGATTGTTACAAAATTATAGAGCCAAACTCAGATTGCTGGCACAAGTTCACCTTTATCAAACCTATCATAGTATATTGTATTTGGGGCTACAGGGGCACGGAATTGTTATTTGAATTTATGATTGACTCAAATACATCTGAACCTGTTGAAATGAACCCAAAACCTACACCCCCACAAACTTTCAAGGGTGTAGCTACTCAGCCCTCCATTAGTCTAACTCCTTACACCTTTAACATTGGCCCTTATGCCATTAAACACACAGGTCAACAACAAATACCGTTTAACCCAACATATTCCCTCAAACGAGTAGAATTGTCAATGCAGATTAATATCTCTGCGATCAAACCCACCTGCTCACCATTCCTGAGTACATCTTATGCAGGATGGTCAGCATGGTTAGGCCGGCGAACTGTTGACACCTCACAACGACTGAAGAGAGAGGTGACTGGTATCTTAGGAACAGGACTGGGAGTCTTAAATAGTACAGATGCTGAGATACTTGCAAACAAACTAGTCACAACTACTAGTGATCTAGACAAATTAAAACATCCTCTACAGTCCTCTCTATCAGCATTGGGAAATCACCAATGGCTTTTATCGAATATATTGCCTCAGTGGGAGGAAACAGGTGAAAAAGACCATCAGCTGATCACAAATGCACTTGGTACAACCCCAAACAATGTTTCCTTGGCCCTTAGTTGTATCCAAGCCCAACTGTGGATGCAATCTATGACAGCCGCAATTATAAGGGAAGGTGAAGAAGGCACCTTGCCCACTGAAATTCGAAAAGTAATATGGGATAATGCAATTGAGTTTGAGAGAAAATTTCAATCCTGGTGGTATCTGGTTAATTTCACCTATGATCCCACTGAGAGCAAAGCCACAGCTTTTGTCTTAACGATACGCAATGCCTCAGTATACACCATATACCCAATCATCGCACTGGGGTTGAATCACCATGGAGCTATACTCCATCCGGTAGAGCATAGAGTGTGGGCACAACAAAACGAGAATAAATGGCAAACTGTTGATGTTGAAGCATGCATTTCACGAGATCAACAAGGATTCATTTGTGAGAGTAATACTCTCAAGGCACAAGACATTTGTCTTGACACCAACCAGAATGTTTGTCATTTTGAGATACAACCTGATGAAACCCCAGAAACTGTGCTTGTATATATTGGGAAAGGGTGTGTTTGCATGAGGTCTCCCTGTACTTTTGTATTCGTAGATGACATAGCAGTAGATATAAGTAATAACTCAAATCTTTGTGTTTGTAACTTTACTAACATCATTGGATGTGACTTCAGTTATTCAGCTCCTGTTACGTCTTTTCAATTGCTACAATCTAATTACACATTGATTCGAGATTTGCTGCCTACCCCTATCGGAATGAATCTCTCACTAGTGAGGAAGTTGCTACAACACGATGAATTGAAGCGATTGTTGAAAGAGGCCCAAGAAAATGGACAAAGAACTCTGATTACTGTCCATCATGATGTTGAAGAAATACACCATGTACTGGAAAGGGTCAAGAGAGACGGTGGACATGAATGGTGGGACACCCTCTTTGGATGGTCACCGACAGCTACAGGACTTTTTAACAAGATGCTCCATCCTGTTGTTGTTCTACTAGTACTCACTGTATTGTGCTTTGCTTTGACAATTGTTTTGCATGTTAGACTTTGGATTATGATGAAACGCTTAACTCGCTTAATCACCCCGCAAGAAGTATTTGCACTTGATATCCCTCGCCATAAGAGGACATGTGATATTCCCCATCAGTATTGATTATCGTGGAGCTTGAGTGACTGTAGTCACGGGGTGGATTATGTGGAATAATTACTAAATTGGCCAAGAATACAAAAATACAGCATTGTTCACACATTAAGGAAAGTCATAAAATCAAGAGGCTTCTGAGGTAGAATACAGCCACAGCTAGCACACGAAGAATGCAACATCTGTGATTCCCTGCGCGAGGTTGTTTGCGAAACTACACGAGGGATGGAACGGAACACGCTTGTTCCGTGGCCTTCCCTTGTGACGAATAGCAGATATGGGGACGAGATGGTACTACGGAACTGATAAGCGGCCTACACGCTACCCGAGCCAACCTTTCGTCAAATGTTGATGAAATGCTGTCCTTTTGTGCGAACTTTGCTCACCACAATGTACCAAAACACACCTCCATCCCGGAGGCTATCCGCCCCCGAGGTGTGAACACTCCTCCTTGAATACATTAATCATAATAAAAGTATGTATGACTAAAGTCACTCAAACTCCACTTTGAAGATAAAAAAATAATATAAAAATAGCCCAAGAGAGAGGGGATGTCAGGGAAGACACCATCGCGAAGAATTCCACCGCTGATTTCCGGGATCAGTCGACGGGCTGAGCCTTTCTTCCCCCCCATAGGGACGCCTTTGGGTAAGACTTCGATTACACCGAGCGCTTTCTCGGGGACTTAGAAATTTCTCTAGAGAATCTCTACCCTACGTTTATAGCCAGGCTGTATCGTTTATAATTTTGTCGCGCGTTTGTATACTTAGCAATATCTTTATTTGCACGTGCTTTGCAGACAGTGTATTTATCACCGGCAATCCTAAAGAACCTGTATATCTGTTGTTTAAATAAACTGCACTGTTTAAGTAGCTAGTCGTTCCGCTTTCTCACTGAACGCGACCAAAACTACAGAGAGGCCGTGCTAGTTCAGGAGCACGACTAGACTGAAGGTGCAGTCCACTATTAGTGTATCCAAATCGTAGTAGTTTAATACATATTAAACGCGATTGGACTGATAGTGCTGAATTGGGCATCACTCAGAATTTAAACCTAGCCGCACCTAGCCTCCCACCTCGGTGAGGAGTGTTAGAACGCAAGGGGGTTTATCTTCTGCCAAAACCGCTTGGCCCCGTTTCACGCAACAGAATTTGGCGTAGTCGGCAGGATTGCCATGGATAAACTGCTGCAAAAATATGATTGTGCCCCTTCCCAGGCTGGGAAGGAGTGGGCCCAAAAATTTTGGAAGGATGAAGAGAAAGTGGTGGAACGTATTGAAGAGTGTCGGGTTTCACAGAAGCTCAGAGCGGGGAAAGGCAAGGGTGTGATTTGTGCTGCGTTAGGCGCCTGTTTATCTTGTGCACAACAAGAAGCTAGAGAAACCCCTGCTCCTAATCTGATTTCAGCTGTAGAATATGCAACCCTGAAATCGGAGAATGAGGTGCTGAAGTCATCATTAGCCTTGCAAAAGGAGACAGGAGAAAAATTAAGAACTCACGTCGATAAGCTTGTGAGTGAGAATGAATGTTTAGGAAACCAGAATGCTCAACTTAAAATATTATTAGAAAGGGTGACTGGGCTCTTAGATAAAATGCAGCCCTCGACCCAGGTCCAACAGATTCGTAAGTTAATGTGTTATCCAAATTCCGGAACCCAGACCGGAGATTTTTTGTCTAATAGTGAGGATGACGAAGAAGATGAGGAGGAAAGGACTTTTACTTTGAAATCCCAAGTTTTTCCTTTACGTCCTCTGGTTAAAACTGAAGCTGCGGTTGATGACGATGATGAAATTCACACCACTGTGCGTACCGTTCCACGGACACCAACCGAGTTAACAAAAATAAGGGAGAAATATTCGAGGCGACCAGAAGAGTCAGCTGTTGAGTACGTGTGGCGAGTTTCTTCTGAAGGGGGGGACAGAATTATGCTGAGTGAGGAAGAAGCAGGAGACTCTTGGGGACCAGGAGTGTTTTTAACCACTATGCCTGGGGATCATAATTATTCCCTAACTGCTCGAGCAGCCTATTGGGCAGGGGGTATGGATCCGCGAGAGAGGGGGGAGCCGTTAGAGATTAGAGCTACAGGCTACTCTGATCTGTTTGCGGCTGTACGGAAAGCAGCTTGTCTGCAAGCCATGTATGACAGAGAGGAATTTCGGAAATCCCCAATGTCAGCCCCTATCGACCCCGATCGATTAGCCCCTCTCATCCGTGGTCTTCCCGATTGCCTGAAACCGTTCCTTGTTCGTACTCAAGATCGTATACGAGAGGCTCGGGGTGCTCATAGGCGGGGCCGTCGTCACTACATGCCCACCTGGAATGAATATGTACAGGAAATAGATCAATATGGGCGCCGAATGGGCTGGGCCAGCCTAACTAGTGAGAAATCCTCCGAACACCCCCGAAAGGTTCGCCAAGTCCGAACTCACACTAAAAACCCTAAATCGGAGGAAAGGTTTAAGCCTGATAAGGACCGGAATGAGTTGTGGCGTAAAGCCCTACAATTAGGGGTGCCCCGACAATTCTTGCACGGTGTCCCTACGGGAGACCTCCGTACACTAGTCCAATCTCTAACTAGAAAGAATAATGTGGCTGGGGAGAAAAGTCTAACCAGAGAATCCCCAAGTCGTGAGAAAATTGTGCCTTCTGCACCGGAACGTAACTTGATTGATTTGACAGAGTCCCAGCCAAAAAACTCCTATCCCCGGGGAGGGCAGTGAGCCACCCTGTCCGGCAGGTACTAGCAATTCAATGGCTCTCTCATAAAGACTCCGAACCCGTTATTATCATTCCTGTTGGACCCCGGAAGATATTGGTAAATTTTATTATTGATACTGGAGCCCAAATGTCTGCAATCACTAACGAAACAGCACAACTTCTAGGTATAAATCCCACCCGACGCAGAGTCAACTTCACAGGAATTGATGGTGTGGTAAAAACATGCCCCACTGCAAAAATTAACCTCTGGTTGCCGGGAGAGCAGCGAATGACTAGGGCAGAAGTGTTAGTGGGTGCCTCACATTCTAACCTCCTAGGATTTGACGTGCTGCGTGGGCGAATGTGGAAATTCCCGGATGGAACTGCGTGGAGTTTTGCAGGACGCAAAAAAGGATTAGACACAGTTAAACTGGGCCTATTAGAAACATCTATACCTTTGCCTCCCTCTAAAATTACCAACGTCCGACAGTACCCACTGCCTGCAGCTGCACTTGCAGGAGCAGACGGGGTGGTATCAGATTTAGAAAAAAGAAACATCATTAAGAGGACTCACTCGCCTTATAATTCACCGGTGTGGCCAGTAAAGAAACCAACCGGGCAATGGCGTTTCACAGTAGATTACCGAAAGTTAAACGCCAACACTGCACCCCTGACCGCTGCGGTTCCGAGTATCGCGGAAATTGTGACAATGATAAAAGGAGCTGCCCATCCTTGGATGGCTGCCTTAGATGTAAAAGACATGTTTTTTATGATTCCCCTCCTTGAGCAAGACAAAGCGCAGTTTGCATTCACGTGGAAAGGAGTCCAATATACCTTTAACCGACTTCCACAAGGATACAAACATTCCCCCACCATTGCTCATAATGCTTTAGCTAAAGCGCTATCAGAGATTCCTGTTTCACAGGGATGTACAGTATACCAATATATTGACGACATCTTAATAGGGGGGGAGAGAGCCAAGAAAGTGTACAAGACATGATGCAAAACATCCGAAAAACATTATCAGATTTGGGATTGGAAATTCCAGACTCAAAATGTCAGGGACCTGCACAGGAAGTTAAATTCCTGGGGGTCTGGTAGATTAAGGGAGCTGCTTCTGTCCCTCAGGATACCCTGAAAAAAATAGAACATGGACAGAATCCTTCCAGCACGAAGGAGTTACAGCAAGTTCTGGGAACTTTAAGTTATTGGCGTAAACACATCCCTGGCTTTTCCATCATTGCTCGCCCCCTTTATTGTTTGCTCAAAAAAGGTAAATCCTGGGAGTGGACTGAACAACATACTAATGCACTGGAATTGCTAATAAAAGAGCTAAGGTTATTCCAACAACTTGGCCCCATACATCCAACTGACCCTGTCCATGTAGAATGGGGGTCCAGCGAACATGGTTCTCATTGTAACTTATGGCAAAAGGGACCAGCAGGACCGGAGAGACCATTAGAATTTAGCTCTCACTCCTTTAATGATACTGAGAGCAGATATTCAGACCTAGAGAAGGGTTTACTGTCCCTGGTGCGAGCATTGCAACGAGCAGAGCAGATAAGGAGAGAACAGAGCGTGATTGTTCGGGGCCCTTTTCGTCTCCTAGATGTGGTCCGTAAAGGGACAGCACCACCAGCCGGCATTGCCCAGAAACCCACAGTTCGAAAGTGGTATGCTTATTTAGAAGGCATTAATGATATCATGCCAATCTCTGAAGGTAGTATCAAAGTATCCAAGCTCCAGAAGGATATAGATGGTGCCCTATTGTTCCAATCCCCACCAAACAGACCATCTCCAATCCAAGAAGCACCTCCTCTGAAAGAAGGCAGTGATCTTACAGGAGTGTGGTTTACTGATGCGTCATCTCACCGTGAGAACAATAAGTGGAAATACAAGGCCGTAGCACTGGAAGTAGCAACGGGGGAAAGAGCAATTGAAACAGGAGAAGGTAGCGCACAAGTAGGGGAACTCAGAGCCGTCCTACTAGCTGCACAACGTGGGGCTACTTACATTTACACTGACTCATATGCTGTTTTTAAAGGAGCCACTGAATGGATTGGACACTGGGCAGCCAATGATTGGCAGGTGAATAGAGTCCCAATCTGGGAGACAGAGAGTTGGAAGCAACTGTTGGAAATGGGAGGACAGAGAACATTGCACATTGGTTGGGTAAAAGGCCATGATCGTTCGAACTCGATCACTGCTCAATTCAACCAACAGGTAGATAGCCTCACGCGGTTGCAGCAAATTGACATTGTAGATGATGGTCGGGAATGGGAACGCTTACTCGAATGGTTACATATTAAGCGTGGCCATACAGGCCGTGCTGATCTGTATCAGGAAGGTCTAGCCCGGGGGTGGCCTGTGTCGGTTAAGCTGTGTGAACAAGTAGTAACCGCCTGTTCACAATGTCGCCTACGACTCAATAAAGATCATCCGAGTAAGGCGCCTCCTTTACACATTCGGGACAAGAAAACATTGTGGCATTCATGGCAAATTGATTATATTGGGCCCTTGAGATCATCAGGTGAGAAAAGATACGTCCTAGTCGGAGTGGAGATTATCTCTGGCCTCGCTATGGCCACCAGCTTCAAATCAGCTACCGGGAACAACACAGTGAAAGGCCTAAAAGGGTGGTTCAGCACACTTCCCCTTCCTGAGGAAATCCAAAGTGATAACGGTTCACACTTTACCGCTACAGTGGTACAAGATTGGGCCAAAGAAGAAGGGATTCGATGGGTATTTCATACTCCCTATTATCCTCAGGCTAATGGCATTGTTGAACGCACCAATGGATTGGTTAAGCGTTTTGCAAAAACTCATGAACCTGGTTGGCATTTGCGATTGGATGATGCCATCTATCAATTAAATAACAGATGGAGTGGAGATGGCTGTCCTAAAATGAAAGCTTTCTGTGTATCTGCTGATATCATCACTCCAAAAGTTCCCAATGAACCACGAAAATACCTGGGACAATTTCACCCTGGGCAACCTGTGTTAGTGAAAATGCCTCAAATTGGCACAGTACCAATGGTGTTAGCTACTCCCAAAAACCCCCATGCACGGGAAGCCAAAGACTGTTCAGGGAAGATACACCGGATCAGCACCCGGTGGATCTCGCCCTCTTTTTAACCCCGTCGGTCAAATGAGACCGAGCAGATTTTCTTTTCCTTTGTGTCTTACAGGAACCTCGGAAGAACTGTACGTGGACAGACGCATTGGCCTACGCTAACCTCGAGTGTCTCCAGGGAATCCTGACATTGATCCTGGCAATAATATTATTTTTGTTATGTATGGCCATCTGGAGGCCTAAATTTTAGAATGACGAATTGGCAGATGGAATTGATGCTATTCAGTTTTATCTTTTTACTCCCTGTTGTTTGTAGTCAAAGAGACCCAGAATGGCCGTGGTCTCAAGCTTATGTAAAACACAATGCGATGGCAGGAACAGGAAAAGGAAAATTGAGCCTGGCCACTGTAGTCCTACATGAAAATGAGGTGTTTTCAAAACATGAGATAGATCAAAGCATAGATAAAGTCGAACCTGACTCAACTCCACAGACTAGTCTGGTTCCACTGCCACTATCTGAAACCCCCGATAATGACACCTTATTGAGCGGACTTAAGAATCTGCCCCTTGATGATGAGCTTTGGGATAATGCACTGTCACGATACACTGCAAGCACTGAGACACTAGAAAACATGAGGGATTTAAATCTCTCCACTCTGGTCATACAAGGAAGTGAAGTATATTCCAGAGATAAATGGAGTTGGAAAGACTCACTCCAAATGGCTAAGCTTGAAGCCGTCCCAGGAAAGAAAATACAAATTAGCTGCCGAGTAATCAATGGGTCTGCTCACCATAGACCAACTGTAATTGAAACCATCCATGTAGACTCTACTAAACCGGACAAATATAACACTGATTGATTGTTACAAAATTATAGAGCCAAACTCAGATTGCTGGCACAACTTCACCTTTATCAAACCTATCATAGTATATTGTATTTGGGGCTACAGGGGCACGGAATTGTTATTTGAATTTATGATTGACTCAAATACATCTGAACCTGTTGAAATGAACCCAAAACCTACACCCCCACAAACTTTCAAGGGTGTAGCTACTCAGCCCTCCATTAGTCTAACTCCTTACACCTTTAACATTGGCCCTTATGCCATTAAACACACAGGTCAACAACAAATACCGTTTAACCCAACATATTCCCTCAAACGAGTAGAATTGTCAATGCAGATTAATATCTCTGCGATCAAACCCACCTGCTCACCATTCCTGAGTACATCTTATGCAGGATGGTCAGCATGGTTAGGCCGGCGAACTGTTGACACCTCACAACGACTGAAGAGAGAGGTGACTGGTATCTTAGGAACAGGACTGGGAGTCTTAAATAGTATAGATGCTGAGATACTTGCAAACAAACTAGTCACAACTACTAGTGATCTAGACAAATTAAAACATCCTCTACAGTCCTCTCTATCAGCATTGGGAAATCACCAATGGCTTTTATCGAATATATTGCCTCAGTGGGAGGAAACAGGTGAAAAAGACCATCAGCTGATCACAAATGCACTTGGTACAACCCCAAACAATGTTTCCTTGGCCCTTAGTTGTATCCAAGCCCAACTGTGGATGCAATCTATGACAGCCGCAATTATAAGGGAAGGTGAAGAAGGCACCTTGCCCACTGAAATTCGAAAAGTAATATGGGATAATGCAATTGAGTTTGAGAGAAAATTTCAGTCCTGGTGGTATCTGGTTAATTTCACCTATGATCCCACTGAGAGCAAAGCCACAGCTTTTGTCTTAACGATACGCAATGCCTCAGTATACACCATATACCCAATCATCGCACTGGGGTTGAATCACCATGGAGCTATACTCCATCCGGTAGAGCATAGAGTGTGGGCACAACAAAACGAGAATAAATGGCAAACTGTTGATGTTGAAGCATGCATTTCACGAGATCAACAAGGATTCATTTGTGAGAGTAATACTCTCAAGGCACAAGACATTTGTCTTGACACCAACCAGAATGTTTGTCATTTTGAGATACAACCTGATGAAACCCCAGAAACTGTGCTTGTATATATTGGGAAAGGGTGTGTTTGCATGAGGTCTCCCTGTACTTTTGTATTCGTAGATGACATAGCAGTAGATATAAGTAATAACTCAAATCTTTGTGTTTGTAACTTTACTAACATCATTGGATGTGACTTCAGTTATTCAGCTCCTGTTACGTCTTTTCAATTGCTACAATCTAATTACACATTGATTCGAGATTTGCTGCCTACCCCTATCGGAATGAATCTCTCACTAGTGAGGAAGTTGCTACAACACGATGAATTGAAGCGATTGTTGAAAGAGGCCCAAGAAAATGGACAAAGAACTCTGATTACTGTCCATCATGATGTTGAAGAAATACACCATGTACTGGAAAGGGTCAAGAGAGACGGTGGACATGAATGGTGGGACACCCTCTTTGGATGGTCACCGACAGCTACAGGACTTTTTAACAAGATGCTCCATCCTGTTGTTGTTCTACTAGTACTCACTGTATTGTGCTTTGCTTTGACAATTGTTTTGCATGTTAGACTTTGGATTATGATGAAACGCTTAACTCGCTTAATCACCCCGCAAGAAGTATTTGCACTTGATATCCCTCGCCATAAGAGGACATGTGATATTCCCCATCAGTATTGATTATCGTGGAGCTTGAGTGACTGTAGTCACGGGGTGGATTATGTGGAATAATTACTAAATTGGCCAAGAATACAAAAATACAGCATTGTTCACACATTAAGGAAAGTCATAAAATCAAGAGGCTTCTGAGGTAGAATACAGCCACAGCTAGCACACGAAGAATGCAACATCTGTGATTCCCTGCGCGAGGTTGTTTGCGAAACTACACGAGGGATGGAACGGAACACGCTTGTTCCGTGGCCTTCCCTTGTGACGAATAGCAGATATGGGGACGAGATGGTACTACGGAACTGATAAGCGGCCTACACGCTACCCGAGCCAACCTTTCGTCAAATGTTGATGAAATGCTGTCCTTTTGTGCGAACTTTGCTCACCACAATGTACCAAAACACACCTCCATCCCGGAGGCTATCCGCCCCCGAGGTGTGAACACTCCTCCTTGAATACATTAATCATAATAAAAGTATGTATGACTAAAGTCACTCAAACTCCACTTTGAAGATAAAAAAATAATATAAAAATAGCCCAAGAGAGAGGGGATGTCAGGGAAGACACCATCGCGAAGAATTCCACCGCTGATTTCCGGGATCA
The DNA here is from genome assembly GCF_964199755.1 of Larus michahellis. Lineage (NCBI taxonomy): Eukaryota > Metazoa > Chordata > Aves > Charadriiformes > Laridae > Larus > Larus michahellis. Next base: position 333,741 of record NW_027436264.1, on the reverse strand, counting down.
GTCGACGGGCTGAGCCTTTCTTCCCCCCCATAGGGACGCCTTTGGGTAAGACTTCGATTACACCGAGCGCTTTCTCGGGGACTTAGAAATTTCTCTAGAGAATCTCTACCCTACGTTTATAGCCAGGCTGTATCGTTTATAATTTTGTCGCGCGTTTGTATACTTAGCAATATCTTTATTTGCACGTGCTTTGCAGACAGTGTATTTATCACCGGCAATCCTAAAGAACCTGTATATCTGTTGTTTAAATAAACTGCACTGTTTAAGTAGCTAGTCGTTCCGCTTTCTCACTGAACGCGACCAAAACTACAGAGAGGCCGTGCTAGTTCAGGAGCACGACTAGACTGAAGGTGCAGTCCACTATTAGTGTATCCAAATCGTAGTAGTTTAATACATATTAAACGCGATTGGACTGATAGTGCTGAATTGGGCATCACTCAGAATTTAAACCTAGCCGCACCTAGCCTCCCACCTCGGTGAGGAGTGTTAGAACGCAAGGGGGTTTATCTTCTGCCAAAACCGCTTGGCCCCGTTTCACGCAACAGAATTTGGCGTAGTCGGCAGGATTGCCATGGATAAACTGCTGCAAAAATATGATTGTGCCCCTTCCCAGGCTGGGAAGGAGTGGGCCCAAAAATTTTGGAAGGATGAAGAGAAAGTGGTGGAACGTATTGAAGAGTGTCGGGTTTCACAGAAGCTCAGAGCGGGGAAAGGCAAGGGTGTGATTTGTGCTGTGTTAGGCGCCTGTTTATCTTGTGCACAACAAGAAGCTAGAGAAACCCCTGCTCCTAATCTGATTTCAGCTGTAGAATATGCAACCCTGAAATCGGAGAATGAGGTGCTGAAGTCATCATTAGCCTTGCAAAAGGAGACAGGAGAAAAATTAAGAACTCACGTCGATAAGCTTGTGAGTGAGAATGAATGTTTAGGAAACCAGAATGCTCAACTTAAAATATTATTAGAAAGGGTGACTGGGCTCTTAGATAAAATGCAGCCCTCGACCCAGGTCCAACAGATTCGTAAGTTAATGTGTTATCCAAATTCCGGAACCCAGACCGGAGATTTTTTGTCTAATAGTGAGGATGACGAAGAAGATGAGGAGGAAAGGACTTTTACTTTGAAATCCCAAGTTTTTCCTTTACGTCCTCTGGTTAAAACTGAAGCTGCGGTTGATGACGATGATGAAATTCACACCACTGTGCGTACCGTTCCACGGACACCAACCGAGTTAACAAAAATAAGGGAGAAATATTCGAGGCGACCAGAAGAGTCAGCTGTTGAGTACGTGTGGCGAGTTTCTTCTGAAGGGGGGGACAGAATTATGCTGAGTGAGGAAGAAGCAGGAGACTCTTGGGGACCAGGAGTGTTTTTAACCACTATGCCTGGGGATCATAATTATTCCCTAACTGCTCGAGCAGCCTATTGGGCAGGGGGTATGGATCCGCGAGAGAGGGGGGAGCCGTTAGAGATTAGAGCTACAGGCTACTCTGATCTGTTTGCGGCTGTACGGAAAGCAGCTTGTCTGCAAGCCATGTATGACAGAGAGGAATTTCGGAAATCCCCAATGTCAGCCCCTATCGACCCCGATCGATTAGCCCCTCTCATCCGTGGTCTTCCCGATTGCCTGAAACCGTTCCTTGTTCGTACTCAAGATCGTATACGAGAGGCTCGGGGTGCTCATAGGCGGGGCCGTCGTCACTACATGCCCACCTGGAATGAATATGTACAGGAAATAGATCAATATGGGCGCCGAATGGGCTGGGCCAGCCTAACTAGTGAGAAATCCTCCGAACACCCCCGAAAGGTTCGCCAAGTCCGAACTCACACTAAAAACCCTAAATCGGAGGAAAGGTTTAAGCCTGATAAGGACCGGAATGAGTTGTGGCGTAAAGCCCTACAATTAGGGGTGCCCCGACAATTCTTGCACGGTGTCCCTACGGGAGACCTCCGTACACTAGTCCAATCTCTAACTAGAAAGAATAATGTGGCTGGGGAGAAAAGTCTAACCAGAGAATCCCCAAGTCGTGAGAAAATTGTGCCTTCTGCACCGGAACGTAACTTGATTGATTTGACAGAGTCCCAGCCAAAAAACTCCTATCCCCGGGGAGGGCAGTGAGCCACCCTGTCCGGCAGGTACTAGCAATTCAATGGCTCTCTCATAAAGACTCCGAACCCGTTATTATCATTCCTGTTGGACCCCGGAAGATATTGGTAAATTTTATTATTGATACTGGAGCCCAAATGTCTGCAATCACTAACGAAACAGCACAACTTCTAGGTATAAATCCCACCCGACGCAGAGTCAACTTCACAGGAATTGATGGTGTGGTAAAAACATGCCCCACTGCAAAAATTAACCTCTGGTTGCCGGGAGAGCAGCGAATGACTAGGGCAGAAGTGTTAGTGGGTGCCTCACATTCTAACCTCCTAGGATTTGACGTGCTGCGTGGGCGAATGTGGAAATTCCCGGATGGAACTGTGTGGAGTTTTGCAGGACGCAAAAAAGGATTAGACACAGTTAAACTGGGCCTATTAGAAACATCTATACCTTTGCCTCCCTCTAAAATTACCAACGTCCGACAGTACCCACTGCCTGCAGCTGCACTTGCAGGAGCAGACGGGGTGGTATCAGATTTAGAAAAAAGAAACATCATTAAGAGGACTCACTCGCCTTATAATTCACCGGTGTGGCCAGTAAAGAAACCAACCGGGCAATGGCGTTTCACAGTAGATTACCGAAAGTTAAACGCCAACACTGCACCCCTGACCGCTGCGGTTCCGAGTATCGCGGAAATTGTGACAATGATAAAAGGAGCTGCCCATCCTTGGATGGCTGCCTTAGATGTAAAAGACATGTTTTTTATGATTCCCCTCCTTGAGCAAGACAAAGCGCAGTTTGCATTCACGTGGAAAGGAGTCCAATATACCTTTAACCGACTTCCACAAGGATACAAACATTCCCCCACCATTGCTCATAATGCTTTAGCTAAAGCGCTATCAGAGATTCCTGTTTCACAGGGATGTACAGTATACCAATATATTGACGACATCTTAATAGGGGGGGAGAGAGCCAAGAAAGTGTACAAGACATGATGCAAAACATCCGAAAAACATTATCAGATTTGGGATTGGAAATTCCAGACTCAAAATGTCAGGGACCTGCACAGGAAGTTAAATTCCTGGGGGTCTGGTGGATTAAGGGAGCTGCTTCTGTCCCTCAGGATACCCTGAAAAAAATAGAACATGGACAGAATCCTTCCAGCACGAAGGAGTTACAGCAAGTTCTGGGAACTTTAAGTTATTGGCGTAAACACATCCCTGGCTTTTCCATCATTGCTCGCCCCCTTTATTGTTTGCTCAAAAAAGGTAAATCCTGGGAGTGGACTGAACAACATACTAATGCACTGGAATTGCTAATAAAAGAGCTAAGGTTATTCCAACAACTTGGCCCCATACATCCAACTGACCCTGTCCATGTAGAATGGGGGTCCAGCGAACATGGTTCTCATTGTAACTTATGGCAAAAGGGACCAGCAGGACCGGAGAGACCATTAGAATTTAGCTCTCACTCCTTTAATGATACTGAGAGCAGATATTCAGACCTAGAGAAGGGTTTACTGTCCCTGGTGCGAGCATTGCAACGAGCAGAGCAGATAAGGAGAGAACAGAGCGTGATTGTTCGGGGCCCTTTTCGTCTCCTAGATGTGGTCCGTAAAGGGACAGCACCACCAGCCGGCATTGCCCAGAAACCCACAGTTCGAAAGTGGTATGCTTATTTAGAAGGCATTAATGATATCATGCCAATCTCTGAAGGTAGTATCAAAGTATCCAAGCTCCAGAAGGATATAGATGGTGCCCTATTGTTCCAATCCCCACCAAACAGACCATCTCCAATCCAAGAAGCACCTCCTCTGAAAGAAGGCAGTGATCTTACAGGAGTGTGGTTTACTGATGCGTCATCTCACCGTGAGAACAATAAGTGGAAATACAAGGCCGTAGCACTGGAAGTAGCAACGGGGGAAAGAGCAATTGAAACAGGAGAAGGTAGCGCACAAGTAGGGGAACTCAGAGCCGTCCTACTAGCTGCACAACGTGGGGCTACTTACATTTACACTGACTCATATGCTGTTTTTAAAGGAGCCACTGAATGGATTGGACACTGGGCAGCCAATGATTGGCAGGTGAATAGAGTCCCAATCTGGGAGACAGAGAGTTGGAAGCAACTGTTGGAAATGGGAGGACAGAGAACATTGCACGTTGGTTGGGTAAAAGGCCATGATCGTTCGAACTCGATCACTGCTCAATTCAACCAACAGGTAGATAGCCTCACGCGGTTGCAGCAAATTGACATTGTAGATGATGGTCGGGAATGGGAACGCTTACTCGAATGGTTACATATTAAGCGTGGCCATACAGGCCGTGCTGATCTGTATCAGGAAGGTCTAGCCCGGGGGTGGCCTGTGTCGGTTAAGCTGTGTGAACAAGTAGTAACCGCCTGTTCACAATGTCGCCTACGACTCAATAAAGATCATCCGAGTAAGGCGCCTCCTTTACACATTCGGGACAAGAAAACATTGTGGCATTCATGGCAAATTGATTATATTGGGCCCTTGAGATCATCAGGTGAGAAAAGATACGTCCTAGTCGGAGTGGAGATTATCTCTGGCCTCGCTATGGCCACCAGCTTCAAATCAGCTACCGGGAACAACACAGTGAAAGGCCTAAAAGGGTGGTTCAGCACACTTCCCCTTCCTGAGGAAATCCAAAGTGATAACGGTTCACACTTTACCGCTACAGTGGTACAAGATTGGGCCAAAGAAGAAGGGATTCGATGGGTATTTCATACTCCCTATTATCCTCAGGCTAATGGCATTGTTGAACGCACCAATGGATTGGTTAAGCGTTTTGCAAAAACTCATGAACCTGGTTGGCATTTGCCATTGGATGATGCCATCTATCAATTAAATAACAGATGGAGTGGAGATGGCTGTCCTAAAATGAAAGCTTTCTGTGTATCTGCTGATATCATCACTCCAAAAGTTCCCAATGAACCACGAAAATACCTGGGACAATTTCACCCTGGGCAACCTGTGTTAGTGAAAATGCCTCAAATTGGCACAGTACCAATGGTGTTAGCTACTCCCAAAAACCCCCATGCACGGGAAGCCAAAGACTGTTCAGGGAAGATACACCGGATCAGCACCCGGTGGATCTCGCCCTCTTTTTAACCCCGTCGGTCAAATGAGACCGAGCAGATTTTCTTTTCCTTTGTGTCTTACAGGAACCTCGGAAGAACTGTACGTGGACAGACGCATTGGCCTACGCTAACCTCGAGTGTCTCCAGGGAATCCTGACATTGATCCTGGCAATAATATTATTTTTGTTATGTATGGCCATCTGGAGGCCTAAATTTTAGAATGACGAATTGGCAGATGGAATTGATGCTATTCAGTTTTATCTTTTTACTCCCTGTTGTTTGTAGTCAAAGAGACCCAGAATGGCCGTGGTCTCAAGCTTATGTAAAACACAATGCGATGGCAGGAACAGGAAAAGGAAAATTGAGCCTGGCCACTGTAGTCCTACATGAAAATGAGGTGTTTTCAAAACATGAGATAGATCAAAGCATAGATAAAGTCGAACCTGACTCAACTCCACAGACTAGTCTGGTTCCACTGCCACTATCTGAAACCCCCGATAATGACACCTTATTGAGCGGACTTAAGAATCTGCCCCTTGATGATGAGCTTTGGGATAATGCACTGTCACGATACACTGCAAGCACTGAGACACTAGAAAACATGAGGGATTTAAATCTCTCCACTCTGGTCATACAAGGAAGTGAAGTATATTCCAGAGATAAATGGAGTTGGAAAGACTCACTCCAAATGGCTAAGCTTGAAGCCGTCCCAGGAAAGAAAATACAAATTAGCTGCCGAGTAATCAATGGGTCTGCTCACCATAGACCAACTGTAATTGAAACCATCCATGTAGACTCTACTAAACCGGACAAATATAACACTGATTGATTGTTACAAAATTATAGAGCCAAACTCAGATTGCTGGCACAACTTCACCTTTATCAAACCTATCATAGTATATTGTATTTGGGGCTACAGGGGCACGGAATTGTTATTTGAATTTATGATTGACTCAAATACATCTGAACCTGTTGAAATGAACCCAAAACCTACACCCCCACAAACTTTCAAGGGTGTAGCTACTCAGCCCTCCATTAGTCTAACTCCTTACACCTTTAACATTGGCCCTTATGCCATTAAACACACAGGTCAACAACAAATACCGTTTAACCCAACATATTCCCTCAAACGAGTAGAATTGTCAATGCAGATTAATATCTCTGCGATCAAACCCACCTGCTCACCATTCCTGAGTACATCTTATGCAGGATGGTCAGCATGGTTAGGCCGGCGAACTGTTGACACCTCACAACGACTGAAGAGAGAGGTGACTGGTATCTTAGGAACAGGACTGGGAGTCTTAAATAGTACAGATGCTGAGATACTTGCAAACAAACTAGTCACAACTACTAGTGATCTAGACAAATTAAAACATCCTCTACAGTCCTCTCTATCAGCATTGGGAAATCACCAATGGCTTTTATCGAATATATTGCCTCAGTGGGAGGAAACAGGTGAAAAAGACCATCAGCTGATCACAAATGCACTTGGTACAACCCCAAACAATGTTTCCTTGGCCCTTAGTTGTATCCAAGCCCAACTGTGGATGCAATCTATGACAGCCGCAATTATAAGGGAAGGTGAAGAAGGCACCTTGCCCACTGAAATTCGAAAAGTAATATGGGATAATGCAATTGAGTTTGAGAGAAAATTTCAATCCTGGTGGTATCTGGTTAATTTCACCTATGATCCCACTGAGAGCAAAGCCACAGCTTTTGTCTTAACGATACGCAATGCCTCAGTATACACCATATACCCAATCATCGCACTGGGGTTGAATCACCATGGAGCTATACTCCATCCGGTAGAGCATAGAGTGTGGGCACAACAAAACGAGAATAAATGGCAAACTGTTGATGTTGAAGCATGCATTTCACGAGATCAACAAGGATTCATTTGTGAGAGTAATACTCTCAAGGCACAAGACATTTGTCTTGACACCAACCAGAATGTTTGTCATTTTGAGATACAACCTGATGAAACCCCAGAAACTGTGCTTGTATATATTGGGAAAGGGTGTGTTTGCATGAGGTCTCCCTGTACTTTTGTATTCGTAGATGACATAGCAGTAGATATAAGTAATAACTCAAATCTTTGTGTTTGTAACTTTACTAACATCATTGGATGTGACTTCAGTTATTCAGCTCCTGTTACGTCTTTTCAATTGCTACAATCTAATTACACATTGATTCGAGATTTGCTGCCTACCCCTATCGGAATGAATCTCTCACTAGTGAGGAAGTTGCTACAACACGATGAATTGAAGCGATTGTTGAAAGAGGCCCAAGGAAATGGACAAAGAACTCTGATTACTGTCCATCATGATGTTGAAGAAATACACCATGTACTGGGAAGGGTCAAGAGAGACGGTGGACATGAATGGTGGGACACCCTCTTTGGATGGTCACCGACAGCTACAGGACTTTTTAACAAGATGCTCCATCCTGTTGTTGTTCTACTAGTACTCACTGTATTGTGCTTTGCTTTGACAATTGTTTTGCATGTTAGACTTTGGATTATGATGAAACGCTTAACTCGCTTAATCACCCCGCAAGAAGTATTTGCACTTGATATCCCTCGCCATAAGAGGACATGTGATATTCCCCATCAGTATTGATTATCGTGGAGCTTGAGTGACTGTAGTCACGGGGTGGATTATGTGGAATAATTACTAAATTGGCCAAGAATACAAAAATACAGCATTGTTCACACATTAAGGAAAGTCATAAAATCAAGAGGCTTCTGAGGTAGAATACAGCCACAGCTAGCACACGAAGAATGCAACATCTGTGATTCCCTGCGCGAGGTTGTTTGCGAAACTACACGAGGGATGGAACGGAACACGCTTGTTCCGTGGCCTTCCCTTGTGACGAATAGCAGATATGGGGACGAGATGGTACTACGGAACTGATAAGCGGCCTACACGCTACCCGAGCCAACCTTTCGTCAAATGTTGATGAAATGCTGTCCTTTTGTGCGAACTTTGCTCACCACAATGTACCAAAACACACCTCCATCCCGGAGGCTATCCGCCCCCGAGGTGTGAACACTCCTCCTTGAATACATTAATCATAATAAAAGTATGTATGACTAAAGTCACTCAAACTCCACTTTGAAGATAAAAAAATAATATAAAAATAGCCCAAGAGAGAGGGGATGTCAGGGAAGACACCATCGCGAAGAATTCCACCGCTGATTTCCGGGATCAGTCGACGGGCTGAGCCTTTCTTCCCCCCCATAGGGACGCCTTTGGGTAAGACTTCGATTACACCGAGCGCTTTCTCGGGGACTTAGAAATTTCTCTAGAGAATCTCTACCCTACGTTTATAGCCAGGCTGTATCGTTTATAATTTTGTCGCGCGTTTGTATACTTAGCAATATCTTTATTTGCACGTGCTTTGCAGACAGTGTATTTATCACCGGCAATCCTAAAGAACCTGTATATCTGTTGTTTAAATAAACTGCACTGTTTAAGTAGCTAGTCGTTCCGCTTTCTCACTGAACGCGACCAAAACTACAGAGAGGCCGTGCTAGTTCAGGAGCACGACTAGACTGAAGGTGCAGTCCACTATTAGTGTATCCAAATCGTAGTAGTTTAATACATATTAAACGCGATTGGACTGATAGTGCTGAATTGGGCATCACTCAGAATTTAAACCTAGCCGCACCTAGCCTCCCACCTCGGTGAGGAGTGTTAGAACGCAAGGGGGTTTATCTTCTGCCAAAACCGCTTGGCCCCGTTTCACGCAACAGAATTTGGCGTAGTCGGCAGGATTGCCATGGATAAACTGCTGCAAAAATATGATTGTGCCCCTTCCCAGGCTGGGAAGGAGTGGGCCCAAAAATTTTGGAAGGATGAAGAGAAAGTGGTGGAACGTATTGAAGAGTGTCGGGTTTCACAGAAGCTCAGAGCGGGGAAAGGCAAGGGTGTGATTTGTGCTGCGTTAGGCGCCTGTTTATCTTGTGCACAACAAGAAGCTAGAGAAACCCCTGCTCCTAATCTGATTTCAGCTGTAGAATATGCAACCCTGAAATCGGAGAATGAGGTGCTGAAGTCATCATTAGCCTTGCAAAAGGAGACAGGAGAAAAATTAAGAACTCACGTCGATAAGCTTGTGAGTGAGAATGAATGTTTAGGAAACCAGAATGCTCAACTTAAAATATTATTAGAAAGGGTGACTGGGCTCTTAGATAAAATGCAGCCCTCGACCCAGGTCCAACAGATTCGTAAGTTAATGTGTTATCCAAATTCCGGAACCCAGACCGGAGATTTTTTGTCTAATAGCGAGGATGATGAAGAAGATGAGGAGGAAAGGACTTTTACTTTGAAATCCCAAGTTTTTCCTTTACGTCCTCTGGTTAAAACTGAAGCTGCGGTTGATGACGATGATGAAATTCACACCACTGTGCGTACCGTTCCACGGACACCAACCGAGTTAACAAAAATAAGGGAGAAATATTCGAGGCGACCAGAAGAGTCAGCTGTTGAGTACGTGTGGCGAGTTTCTTCTGAAGGGGGGGACAGAATTATGCTGAGTGAGGAAGAAGCAGGAGACTCTTGGGGACCAGGAGTGTTTTTAACCACTATGCCTGGGGATCATAATTATTCCCTAACTGCTCGAGCAGCCTATTGGGCAGGGGGTATGGATCCGCGAGAGAGGGGGGAGCCGTTAGAGATTAGAGCTACAGGCTACTCTGATCTGTTTGCGGCTGTACGGAAAGCAGCTTGTCTGCAAGCCATGTATGACAGAGAGGAATTTCGGAAATCCCCAATGTCAGCCCCTATCGACCCCGATCGATTAGCCCCTCTCATCCGTGGTCTTCCCGATTGCCTGAAACCGTTCCTTGTTCGTACTCAAGATCGTATACGAGAGGCTCGGGGTGCTCATAGGCGGGGCCGTCGTCACTACATGCCCACCTGGAATGAATATGTACAGGAAATAGATCAATATGGGCGCCGAATGGGCTGGGCCAGCCTAACTAGTGAGAAATCCTCCGAACACCCCCGAAAGGTTCGCCAAGTCCGAACTCACACTAAAAACCCTAAATCGGAGGAAAGGTTTAAGCCTGATAAGGACCGGAATGAGTTGTGGCGTAAAGCCCTACAATTAGGGGTGCCCCGACAATTCTTGCACGGTGTCCCTACGGGAGACCTCCGTACACTAGTCCAATCTCTAACTAGAAAGAATAATGTGGCTGGGGAGAAAAGTCTAACCAGAGAATCCCCAAGTCGTGAGAAAATTGTGCCTTCTGCACCGGAACGTAACTTGATTGATTTGACAGAGTCCCAGCCAAAAAACTCCTATCCCCGGGGAGGGCAGTGAGCCACCCTGTCCGGCAGGTACTAGCAATTCAATGGCTCTCTCATAAAGACTCCGAACCCGTTATTATCATTCCTGTTGGACCCCGGAAGATATTGGTAAATTTTATTATTGATACTGGAGCCCAAATGTCTGCAATCACTAACGAAACAGCACAACTTCTAGGTATAAATCCCACCCGACGCAGAGTCAACTTCACAGGAATTGATGGTGTGGTAAAAACATGCCCCACTGCAAAAATTAACCTCTGGTTGCCGGGAGAGCAGCGAATGACTAGGGCAGAAGTGTTAGTGGGTGCCTCACATTCTAACCTCCTAGGATTTGACGTGCTGCGTGGGCGAATGTGGAAATTCCCGGATGGAACTGTGTGGAGTTTTGCAGGACGCAAAAAAGGATTAGACGCAGTTAAACTGGGCCTATTAGAAACATCTATACCTTTGCCTCCCTCTAAAATTACCAACGTCCGACAGTACCCACTGCCTGCAGCTGCACTTGCAGGAGCAGACGGGGTGGTATCAGATTTAGAAAAAAGAAACATCATTCAGAGGACTCACTCGCCTTATAATTCACCGGTGTGGCCAGTAAAGAAACCAACCGGGCAATGGCGTTTCACAGTAGATTACCGAAAGTTAAACGCCAACACTGCACCCCTGACCGCTGCGGTTCCGAGTATCGCGGAAATTGTGACAATGATAAAAGGAGCTGCCCATCCTTGGATGGCTGCCTTAGATGTAAAAGACATGTTTTTTATGATTCCCCTCCTTGAGCAAGACAAAGCGCAGTTTGCATTCACGTGGAAAGGAGTCCAATATACCTTTAACCGACTTCCACAAGGATACAAACATTCCCCCACCATTGCTCATAATGCTTTAGCTAAAGCGCTATCAGAGATTCCTGTTTCACAGGGATGTACAGTATACCAATATATTGACGACATCTTAATAGGGGGGGAGAGAGCCAAGAAAGTGTACAAGACATGATGCAAAACATCCGAAAAACATTATCAGATTTGGGATTGGAAATTCCAGACTCAAAATGTCAGGGACCTGCACAGGAAGTTAAATTCCTGGGGGTCTGGTGGATTAAGGGAGCTGCTTCTGTCCCTCAGGATACCCTGAAAAAAATAGAACATGGACAGAATCCTTCCAGCACGAAGGAGTTACAGCAAGTTCTGGGAACTTTAAGTTATTGGCGTAAACACATCCCTGGCTTTTCCATCATTGCTCGCCCCCTTTATTGTTTGCTCAAAAAAGGTAAATCCTGGGAGTGGACTGAACAACATACTAATGCACTGGAATTGCTAATAAAAGAGCTAAGGTTATTCCAACAACTTGGCCCCATACATCCAACTGACCCTGTCCATGTAGAATGGGGGTCCAGCGAACATGGTTCTCATTGTAACTTATGGCAAAAGGGACCAGCAGGACCGGAGAGACCATTAGAATTTAGCTCTCACTCCTTTAATGATACTGAGAGCAGATATTCAGACCTAGAGAAGGGTTTACTGTCCCTGGTGCGAGCATTGCAACGAGCAGAGCAGATAAGGAGAGAACAGAGCGTGATTGTTCGGGGCCCTTTTCGTCTCCTAGATGTGGTCCGTAAAGGGACAGCACCACCAGCCGGCATTGCCCAGAAACCCACAGTTCGAAAGTGGTATGCTTATTTAGAAGGCATTAATGATATCATGCCAATCTCTGAAGGTAGTATCAAAGTATCCAAGCTCCAGAAGGATATAGATGGTGCCCTATTGTTCCAATCCCCACCAAACAGACCATCTCCAATCCAAGAAGCACCTCCTCTGAAAGAAGGCAGTGATCTTACAGGAGTGTGGTTTACTGATGCGTCATCTCACCGTGAGAACAATAAGTGGAAATACAAGGCCGTAGCACTGGAAGTAGCAACGGGGGAAAGAGCAATTGAAACAGGAGAAGGTAGCGCACAAGTAGGGGAACTCAGAGCCGTCCTACTAGCTGCACAACGTGGGGCTACTTACATTTACACTGACTCATATGCTGTTTTTAAAGGAGCCACTGAATGGATTGGACACTGGGCAGCCAATGATTGGCAGGTGAATAGAGTCCCAATCTGGGAGACAGAGAGTTGGAAGCAACTGTTGGAAATGGGAGGACAGAGAACATTGCACATCGGTTGGGTAAAAGGCCATGATCGTTCGAACTCGATCACTGCTCAATTCAACCAACAGGTAGATAGCCTCACGCGGTTGCAGCAAATTGACATTGTAGATGATGGTCGGGAATGGGAACGCTTACTCGAATGGTTACATATTAAGCGTGGCCATACAGGCCGTGCTGATCTGTATCAGGAAGGTCTAGCCCGGGGGTGGCCTGTGTCGGTTAAGCTGTGTGAACAAGTAGTAACCGCCTGTTCACAATGTCGCCTACGACTCAATAAAGATCATCCGAGTAAGGCGCCTCCTTTACACATTCGGGACAAGAAAACATTGTGGCATTCATGGCAAATTGATTATATTGGGCCCTTGAGATCATCAGGTGAGAAAAGATACGTCCTAGTCGGAGTGGAGATTATCTCTGGCCTCGCTATGGCCACCAGCTTCAAATCAGCTACCGGGAACAACACAGTGAAAGGCCTAAAAGGGTGGTTCAGCACACTTCCCCTTCCTGAGGAAATCCAAAGTGATAACGGTTCACACTTTACCGCTACAGTGGTACAAGATTGGGCCAAAGAAGAAGGGATTCGATGGGTATTTCATACTCCCTATTATCCTCAGGCTAATGGCATTGTTGAACGCACCAATGGATTGGTTAAGCGTTTTGCAAAAACTCATGAACCTGGTTGGCATTTGCGATTGGATGATGCCATCTATCAATTAAATAACAGATGGAGTGGAGATGGCTGTCCTAAAATGAAAGCTTTCTGTGTATCTGCTGATATCATCACTCCAAAAGTTCCCAATGAACCACGAAAATACCTGGGACAATTTCACCCTGGGCAACCTGTGTTAGTGAAAATGCCTCAAATTGGCACAGTACCAATGGTGTTAGCTACTCCCAAAAACCCCCATGCACGGGAAGCCAAAGACTGTTCAGGGAAGATACACCGGATCAGCACCCGGTGGATCTCGCCCTCTTTTTAACCCCGTCGGTCAAATGAGACCGAGCAGATTTTCTTTTCCTTTGTGTCTTACAGGAACCTCGGAAGAACTGTACGTGGACAGACGCATTGGCCTACGCTAACCTCGAGTGTCTCCAGGGAATCCTGACATTGATCCTGGCAATAATATTATTTTTGTTATGTATGGCCATCTGGAGGCCTAAATTTTAGAATGACGAATTGGCAGATGGAATTGATGCTATTCAGTTTTATCTTTTTACTCCCTGTTGTTTGTAGTCAAAGAGACCCAGAATGGCCGTGGTCTCAAGCTTATGTAAAACACAATGCGATGGCAGGAACAGGAAAAGGAAAATTGAGCCTGGCCACTGTAGTCCTACATGAAAATGAGGTGTTTTCAAAACATGAGATAGATCAAAGCATAGATAAAGTCGAACCTGACTCAACTCCACAGACTAGTCTGGTTCCACTGCCACTATCTGAAACCCCCGATAATGACACCTTATTGAGCGGACTTAAGAATCTGCCCCTTGATGATGAGCTTTGGGATAATGCACTGTCACGATACACTGCAAGCACTGAGACACTAGAAAACATGAGGGATTTAAATCTCTCCACTCTGGTTATACAAGGAAGTGAAGTATATTCCAGAGATAAATGGAGTTGGAAAGACTCACTCCAAATGGCTAAGCTTGAAGCCGTCCCAGGAAAGAAAATACAAATTAGCTGCCGAGTAATCAATGGGTCTGCTCACCATAGACCAACTGTAATTGAAACCATCCATGTAGACTCTACTAAACCGGACAAACATAACACTGATTGATTGTTACAAAATTATAGAGCCAAACTCAGATTGCTGGCACAACTTCACCTTTATCAAACCTATCATAGTATATTGTATTTGGGGCTACAGGGGCACGGAATTGTTATTTGAATTTATGATTGACTCAAATACATCTGAACCTGTTGAAATGAACCCAAAACCTACACCCCCACAAACTTTCAAGGGTGTAGCTACTCAGCCCTCCATTAGTCTAACTCCTTACACCTTTAACATTGGCCCTTATGCCATTAAACACACAGGTCAACAACAAATACCGTTTAACCCAACATATTCCCTCAAACGAGTAGAATTGTCAATGCAGATTAATATCTCTGCGATCAAACCCACCTGCTCACCATTCCTGAGTACATCTTATGCAGGATGGTCAGCATGGTTAGGCCGGCGAACTGTTGACACCTCACAACGACTGAAGAGAGAGGTGACTGGTATCTTAGGAACAGGACTGGGAGTCTTAAATAGTACAGATGCTGAGATACTTGCAAACAAACTAGTCACAACTACTAGTGATCTAGACAAATTAAAACATCCTCTACAGTCCTCTCTATCAGCATTGGGAAATCACCAATGGCTTTTATCGAATATATTGCCTCAGTGGGAGGAAACAGGTGAAAAAGACCATCAGCTGATCACAAATGCACTTGGTACAACCCCAAACAATGTTTCCTTGGCCCTTAGTTGTATCCAAGCCCAACTGTGGATGCAATCTATGACAGCCGCAATTATAAGGGAAGGTGAAGAAGGCACCTTGCCCACTGAAATTCGAAAAGTAATATGGGATAATGCAATTGAGTTTGAGAGAAAATTTCAATCCTGGTGGTATCTGGTTAATTTCACCTATGATCCCACTGAGAGCAAAGCCACAGCTTTTGTCTTAACGATACGCAATGCCTCAGTATACACCATATACCCAATCATCGCACTGGGGTTGAATCACCATGGAGCTATACTCCATCCGGTAGAGCATAGAGTGTGGGCACAACAAAACGAGAATAAATGGCAAACTGTTGATGTTGAAGCATGCATTTCACGAGATCAACAAGGATTCATTTGTGAGAGTAATACTCTCAAGGCACAAGACATTTGTCTTGACACCAACCAGAATGTTTGTCATTTTGAGATACAACCTGATGAAACCCCAGAAACTGTGCTTGTATATATTGGGAAAGGGTGTGTTTGCATGAGGTCTCCCTGTACTTTTGTATTCGTAGATGACATAGCAGTAGATATAAGTAATAACTCAAATCTTTGTGTTTGTAACTTTACTAACATCATTGGATGTGACTTCAGTTATTCAGCTCCTGTTACGTCTTTTCAATTGCTACAATCTAATTACACATTGATTCGAGATTTGCTGCCTACCCCTATCGGAATGAATCTCTCACTAGTGAGGAAGTTGCTACAACACGATGAATTGAAGCGATTGTTGAAAGAGGCCCAAGAAAATGGACAAAGAACTCTGATTACTGTCCATCATGATGTTGAAGAAATACACCATGTACTGGAAAGGGTCAAGAGAGACGGTGGACATGAATGGTGGGACACCCTCTTTGGATGGTCACCGACAGCTACAGGACTTTTTAACAAGATGCTCCATCCTGTTGTTGTTCTACTAGTACTCACTGTATTGTGCTTTGCTTTGACAATTGTTTTGCATGTTAGACTTTGGATTATGATGAAACGCTTAACTCGCTTAATCACCCCGCAAGAAGTATTTGCACTTGATATCCCTCGCCATAAGAGGACATGTGATATTCCCCATCAGTATTGATTATCGTGGAGCTTGAGTGACTGTAGTCACGGGGTGGATTATGTGGAATAATTACTAAATTGGCCAAGAATACAAAAATACAGCATTGTTCACACATTAAGGAAAGTCATAAAATCAAGAGGCTTCTGAGGTAGAATACAGCCACAGCTAGCACACGAAGAATGCAACATCTGTGATTCCCTGCGCGAGGTTGTTTGCGAAACTACACGAGGGATGGAACGGAACACGCTTGTTCCGTGGCCTTCCCTTGTGACGAATAGCAGATATGGGGACGAGATGGTACTACGGAACTGATAAGCGGCCTACACGCTACCCGAGCCAACCTTTCGTCAAATGTTGATGAAATGCTGTCCTTTTGTGCGAACTTTGCTCACCACAATGTACCAAAACACACCTCCATCCCGGAGGCTATCCGCCCCCGAGGTGTGAACACTCCTCCTTGAATACATTAATCATAATAAAAGTATGTATGACTAAAGTCACTCAAACTCCACTTTGAAGATAAAAAAATAATATAAAAATAGCCCAAGAGAGAGGGGATGTCAGGGAAGACACCATCGCGAAGAATTCCACCGCTGATTTCCGGGATCAGTCGACGGGCTGAGCCTTTCTTCCCCCCCATAGGGACGCCTTTGGGTAAGACTTCGATTACACCGAGCGCTTTCTCGGGGACTTAGAAATTTCTCTAGAGAATCTCTACCCTACGTTTATAGCCAGGCTGTATCGTTTATAATTTTGTCGCGCGTTTGTATACTTAGCAATATCTTTATTTGCACGTGCTTTGCAGACAGTGTATTTATCACCGGCAATCCTAAAGAACCTGTATATCTGTTGTTTAAATAAACTGCACTGTTTAAGTAGCTAGTCGTTCCGCTTTCTCACTGAACGCGACCAAAACTACAGAGAGGCCGTGCTAGTTCAGGAGCACGACTAGACTGAAGGTGCAGTCCACTATTAGTGTATCCAAATCGTAGTAGTTTAATACATATTAAACGCGATTGGACTGATAGTGCTGAATTGGGCATCACTCAGAATTTAAACCTAGCCGCACCTAGCCTCCCACCTCGGTGAGGAGTGTTAGAACGCAAGGGGGTTTATCTTCTGCCAAAACCGCTTGGCCCCGTTTCACGCAACAGAATTTGGCGTAGTCGGCAGGATTGCCATGGATAAACTGCTGCAAAAATATGATTGTGCCCCTTCCCAGGCTGGGAAGGAGTGGGCCCAAAAATTTTGGAAGGATGAAGAGAAAGTGGTGGAACGTATTGAAGAGTGTCGGGTTTCACAGAAGCTCAGAGCGGGGAAAGGCAAGGGTGTGATTTGTGCTGCGTTAGGCGCCTGTTTATCTTGTGCACAACAAGAAGCTAGAGAAACCCCTGCTCCTAATCTGATTTCAGCTGTAGAATATGCAACCCTGAAATCGGAGAATGAGGTGCTGAAGTCATCATTAGCCTTGCAAAAGGAGACAGGAGAAAAATTAAGAACTCACGTCGATAAGCTTGTGAGTGAGAATGAATGTTTAGGAAACCAGAATGCTCAACTTAAAATATTATTAGAAAGGGTGACTGGGCTCTTAGATAAAATGCAGCCCTCGACCCAGGTCCAACAGATTCGTAAGTTAATGTGTTATCCAAATTCCGGAACCCAGACCGGAGATTTTTTGTCTAATAGCGAGGATGACGAAGAAGATGAGGAGGAAAGGACTTTTACTTTGAAATCCCAAGTTTTTCCTTTACGTCCTCTGGTTAAAACTGAAGCTGCGGTTGATGACGATGATGAAATTCACACCACTGTGCGTACCGTTCCACGGACACCAACCGAGTTAACAAAAATAAGGGAGAAATATTCGAGGCGACCAGAAGAGTCAGCTGTTGAGTACGTGTGGCGAGTTTCTTCTGAAGGGGGGGACAGAATTATGCTGAGTGAGGAAGAAGCAGGAGACTCTTGGGGACCAGGAGTGTTTTTAACCACTATGCCTGGGGATCATAATTATTCCCTAACTGCTCGAGCAGCCTATTGGGCAGGGGGTATGGATCCGCGAGAGAGGGGGGAGCCGTTAGAGATTAGAGCTACAGGCTACTCTGATCTGTTTGCGGCTGTACGGAAAGCAGCTTGTCTGCAAGCCATGTATGACAGAGAGGAATTTCGGAAATCCCCAATGTCAGCCCCTATCGACCCCGATCGATTAGCCCCTCTCATCCGTGGTCTTCCCGATTGCCTGAAACCGTTCCTTGTTCGTACTCAAGATCGTATACGAGAGGCTCGGGGTGCTCATAGGCGGGGCCGTCGTCACTACATGCCCACCTGGAATGAATATGTACAGGAAATAGATCAATATGGGCGCCGAATGGGCTGGGCCAGCCTAACTAGTGAGAAATCCTCCGAACACCCCCGAAAGGTTCGCCAAGTCCGAACTCACACTAAAAACCCTAAATCGGAGGAAAGGTTTAAGCCTGATAAGGACCGGAATGAGTTGTGGCGTAAAGCCCTACAATTAGGGGTGCCCCGACAATTCTTGCACGGTGTCCCTACGGGAGACCTCCGTACACTAGTCCAATCTCTAACTAGAAAGAATAATGTGGCTGGGGAGAAAAGTCTAACCAGAGAATCCCCAAGTCGTGAGAAAATTGTGCCTTCTGCACCGGAACGTAACTTGATTGATTTGACAGAGTCCCAGCCAAAAAACTCCTATCCCCGGGGAGGGCAGTGAGCCACCCTGTCCGGCAGGTACTAGCAATTCAATGGCTCTCTCATAAAGACTCCGAACCCGTTATTATCATTCCTGTTGGACCCCGGAAGATATTGGTAAATTTTATTATTGATACTGGAGCCCAAATGTCTGCAATCACTAACGAAACAGCACAACTTCTAGGTATAAATCCCACCCGACGCAGAGTCAACTTCACAGGAATTGATGGTGTGGTAAAAACATGCCCCACTGCAAAAATTAACCTCTGGTTGCCGGGAGAGCAGCGAATGACTAGGGCAGAAGTGTTAGTGGGTGCCTCACATTCTAACCTCCTAGGATTTGACGTGCTGCGTGGGCGAATGTGGAAATTCCCGGATGGAACTGCGTGGAGTTTTGCAGGACGCAAAAAAGGATTAGACACAGTTAAACTGGGCCTATTAGAAACATCTATACCTTTGCCTCCCTCTAAAATTACCAACGTCCGACAGTACCCACTGCCTGCAGCTGCACTTGCAGGAGCAGACGGGGTGGTATCAGATTTAGAAAAAAGAAACATCATTCAGAGGACTCACTCGCCTTATAATTCACCGGTGTGGCCAGTAAAGAAACCAACCGGGCAATGGCGTTTCACAGTAGATTACCGAAAGTTAAACGCCAACACTGCACCCCTGACCGCTGCGGTTCCGAGTATCGCGGAAATTGTGACAATGATAAAAGGAGCTGCCCATCCTTGGATGGCTGCCTTAGATGTAAAAGACATGTTTTTTATGATTCCCCTCCTTGAGCAAGACAAAGCGCAGTTTGCATTCACGTGGAAAGGAGTCCAATATACCTTTAACCGACTTCCACAAGGATACAAACATTCCCCCACCATTGCTCATAATGCTTTAGCTAAAGCGCTATCAGAGATTCCTGTTTCACAGGGATGTACAGTATACCAATATATTGACGACATCTTAATAGGGGGGGAGAGAGCCAAGAAAGTGTACAAGACATGATGCAAAACATCCGAAAAACATTATCAGATTTGGGATTGGAAATTCCAGACTCAAAATGTCAGGGACCTGCACAGGAAGTTAAATTCCTGGGGGTCTGGTGGATTAAGGGAGCTGCTTCTGTCCCTCAGGATACCCTGAAAAAAATAGAACATGGACAGAATCCTTCCAGCACGAAGGAGTTACAGCAAGTTCTGGGAACTTTAAGTTATTGGCGTAAACACATCCCTGGCTTTTCCATCATTGCTCGCCCCCTTTATTGTTTGCTCAAAAAAGGTAAATCCTGGGAGTGGACTGAACAACATACTAATGCACTGGAATTGCTAATAAAAGAGCTAAGGTTATTCCAACAACTTGGCCCCATACATCCAACTGACCCTGTCCATGTAGAATGGGGGTTCAGCGAACATGGTTCTCATTGTAACTTATGGCAAAAGGGACCAGCAGGACCGGAGAGACCATTAGAATTTAGCTCTCACTCCTTTAATGATACTGAGAGCAGATATTCAGACCTAGAGAAGGGTTTACTGTCCCTGGTGCGAGCATTGCAACGAGCAGAGCAGATAAGGAGAGAACAGAGCGTGATTGTTCGGGGCCCTTTTCGTCTCCTAGATGTGGTCCGTAAAGGGACAGCACCACCAGCCGGCATTGCCCGGAAACCCACAGTTCGAAAGTGGTATGCTTATTTAGAAGGCATTAATGATATCATGCCAATCTCTGAAGGTAGTATCAAAGTATCCAAGCTCCAGAAGGATATAGATGGTGCCCTATTGTTCCAATCCCCACCAAACAGACCATCTCCAATCCAAGAAGCACCTCCTCTGAAAGAAGGCAGTGATCTTACAGGAGTGTGGTTTACTGATGCGTCATCTCACCGTGAGAACAATAAGTGGAAATACAAGGCCGTAGCACTGGAAGTAGCAACGGGGGAAAGAGCAATTGAAACAGGAGAAGGTAGCGCACAAGTAGGGGAACTCAGAGCCGTCCTACTAGCTGCACAACGTGGGGCTACTTACATTTACACTGACTCATATGCTGTTTTTAAAGGAGCCACTGAATGGATTGGACACTGGGCAGCCAATGATTGGCAGGTGAATAGAGTCCCAATCTGGGAGACAGAGAGTTGGAAGCAACTGTTGGAAATGGGAGGACAGAGAACATTGCACATCGGTTGGGTAAAAGGCCATGATCGTTCGAACTCGATCACTGCTCAATTCAACCAACAGGTAGATAGCCTCACGCGGTTGCAGCAAATTGACATTGTAGATGATGGTCGGGAATGGGAACGCTTACTCGAATGGTTACATATTAAGCGTGGCCATACAGGCCGTGCTGATCTGTATCAGGAAGGTCTAGCCCGGGGGTGGCCTGTGTCGGTTAAGCTGTGTGAACAAGTAGTAACCGCCTGTTCACAATGTCGCCTACGACTCAATAAAGATCATCCGAGTAAGGCGCCTCCTTTACACATTCGGGACAAGAAAACATTGTGGCATTCATGGCAAATTGATTATATTGGGCCCTTGAGATCATCAGGTGAGAAAAGATACGTCCTAGTCGGAGTGGAGATTATCTCTGGCCTCGCTATGGCCACCAGCTTCAAATCAGCTACCGGGAACAACACAGTGAAAGGCCTAAAAGGGTGGTTCAGCACACTTCCCCTTCCTGAGGAAATCCAAAGTGATAACGGTTCACACTTTACCGCTACAGTGGTACAAGATTGGGCCAAAGAAGAAGGGATTCGATGGGTATTTCATACTCCCTATTATCCTCAGGCTAATGGCATTGTTGAACGCACCAATGGATTGGTTAAGCGTTTTGCAAAAACTCATGAACCTGGTTGGCATTTGCGATTGGATGATGCCATCTATCAATTAAATAACAGATGGAGTGGAGATGGCTGTCCTAAAATGAAAGCTTTCTGTGTATCTGCTGATATCATCACTCCAAAAGTTCCCAATGAACCACGAAAATACCTGGGACAATTTCACCCTGGGCAACCTGTGTTAGTGAAAATGCCTCAAATTGGCACAGTACCAATGGTGTTAGCTACTCCCAAAAACCCCCATGCACGGGAAGCCAAAGACTGTTCAGGGAAGATACACCGGATCAGCACCCGGTGGATCTCGCCCTCTTTTTAACCCCGTCGGTCAAATGAGACCGAGCAGATTTTCTTTTCCTTTGTGTCTTACAGGAACCTCGGAAGAACTGTACGTGGACAGACGCATTGGCCTACGCTAACCTCGAGTGTCTCCAGGGAATCCTGACATTGATCCTGGCAATAATATTATTTTTGTTATGTATGGCCATCTGGAGGCCTAAATTTTAGAATGACGAATTGGCAGATGGAATTGATGCTATTCAGTTTTATCTTTTTACTCCCTGTTGTTTGTAGTCAAAGAGACCCAGAATGGCCGTGGTCTCAAGCTTATGTAAAACACAATGCGATGGCAGGAACAGGAAAAGGAAAATTGAGCCTGGCCACTGTAGTCCTACATGAAAATGAGGTGTTTTCAAAACATGAGATAGATCAAAGCATAGATAAAGTCGAACCTGACTCAACTCCACAGACTAGTCTGGTTCCACTGCCACTATCTGAAACCCCCGATAATGACACCTTATTGAGCGGACTTAAGAATCTGCCCCTTGATGATGAGCTTTGGGATAATGCACTGTCACGATACACTGCAAGCACTGAGACACTAGAAAACATGAGGGATTTAAATCTCTCCACTCTGGTTATACAAGGAAGTGAAGTATATTCCAGAGATAAATGGAGTTGGAAAGACTCACTCCAAATGGCTAAGCTTGAAGCCGTCCCAGGAAAGAAAATACAAATTAGCTGCCGAGTAATCAATGGGTCTGCTCACCATAGACCAACTGTAATTGAAACCATCCATGTAGACTCTACTAAACCGGACAAATATAACACTGATTGATTGTTACAAAATTATAGAGCCAAACTCAGATTGCTGGCACAACTTCACCTTTATCAAACCTATCATAGTATATTGTATTTGGGGCTACAGGGGCACGGAATTGTTATTTGAATTTATGATTGACTCAAATACATCTGAACCTGTTGAAATGAACCCAAAACCTACACCCCCACAAACTTTCAAGGGTGTAGCTACTCAGCCCTCCATTAGTCTAACTCCTTACACCTTTAACATTGGCCCTTATGCCATTAAACACACAGGTCAACAACAAATACCGTTTAACCCAACATATTCCCTCAAACGAGTAGAATTGTCAATGCAGATTAATATCTCTGCGATCAAACCCACCTGCTCACCATTCCTGAGTACATCTTATGCAGGATGGTCAGCATGGTTAGGCCGGCGAACTGTTGACACCTCACAACGACTGAAGAGAGAGGTGACTGGTATCTTAGGAACAGGACTGGGAGTCTTAAATAGTACAGATGCTGAGATACTTGCAAACAAACTAGTCACAACTACTAGTGATCTAGACAAATTAAAACATCCTCTACAGTCCTCTCTATCAGCATTGGGAAATCACCAATGGCTTTTATCGAATATATTGCCTCAGTGGGAGGAAACAGGTGAAAAAGACCATCAGCTGATCACAAATGCACTTGGTACAACCCCAAACAATGTTTCCTTGGCCCTTAGTTGTATCCAAGCCCAACTGTGGATGCAATCTATGACAGCCGCAATTATAAGGGAAGGTGAAGAAGGCACCTTGCCCACTGAAATTCGAAAAGTAATATGGGATAATGCAATTGAGTTTGAGAGAAAATTTCAATCCTGGTGGTATCTGGTTAATTTCACCTATGATCCCACTGAGAGCAAAGCCACAGCTTTTGTCTTAACGATACGCAATGCCTCAGTATACACCATATACCCAATCATCGCACTGGGGTTGAATCACCATGGAGCTATACTCCATCCGGTAGAGCATAGAGTGTGGGCACAACAAAACGAGAATAAATGGCAAACTGTTGATGTTGAAGCATGCATTTCACGAGATCAACAAGGATTCATTTGTGAGAGTAATACTCTCAAGGCACAAGACATTTGTCTTGACACCAACCAGAATGTTTGTCATTTTGAGATACAACCTGATGAAACCCCAGAAACTGTGCTTGTATATATTGGGAAAGGGTGTGTTTGCATGAGGTCTCCCTGTACTTTTGTATTCGTAGATGACATAGCAGTAGATATAAGTAATAACTCAAATCTTTGTGTTTGTAACTTTACTAACATCATTGGATGTGACTTCAGTTATTCAGCTCCTGTTACGTCTTTTCAATTGCTACAATCTAATTACACATTGATTCGAGATTTGCTGCCTACCCCTATCGGAATGAATCTCTCACTAGTGAGGAAGTTGCTACAACACGATGAATTGAAGCGATTGTTGAAAGAGGCCCAAGAAAATGGACAAAGAACTCTGATTACTGTCCATCATGATGTTGAAGAAATACACCATGTACTGGAAAGGGTCAAGAGAGACGGTGGACATGAATGGTGGGACACCCTCTTTGGATGGTCACCGACAGCTACAGGACTTTTTAACAAGATGCTCCATCCTGTTGTTGTTCTACTAGTACTCACTGTATTGTGCTTTGCTTTGACAATTGTTTTGCATGTTAGACTTTGGATTATGATGAAACGCTTAACTCGCTTAATCACCCCGCAAGAAGTATTTGCACTTGATATCCCTCGCCATAAGAGGACATGTGATATTCCCCATCAGTATTGATTATCGTGGAGCTTGAGTGACTGTAGTCACGGGGTGGATTATGTGGAATAATTACTAAATTGGCCAAGAATACAAAAATACAGCATTGTTCACACATTAAGGAAAGTCATAAAATCAAGAGGCTTCTGAGGTAGAATACAGCCACAGCTAGCACACGAAGAATGCAACATCTGTGATTCCCTGCGCGAGGTTGTTTGCGAAACTACACGAGGGATGGAACGGAACACGCTTGTTCCGTGGCCTTCCCTTGTGACGAATAGCAGATATGGGGACGAGATGGTACTACGGAACTGATAAGCGGCCTACACGCTACCCGAGCCAACCTTTCGTCAAATGTTGATGAAATGCTGTCCTTTTGTGCGAACTTTGCTCACCACAATGTACCAAAACACACCTCCATCCCGGAGGCTATCCGCCCCCGAGGTGTGAACACTCCTCCTTGAATACATTAATCATAATAAAAGTATGTATGACTAAAGTCACTCAAACTCCACTTTGAAGATAAAAAAATAATATAAAAATAGCCCAAGAGAGAGGGGATGTCAGGGAAGACACCATCGCGAAGAATTCCACCGCTGATTTCCGGGATCAGTCGACGGGCTGAGCCTTTCTTCCCCCCCATAGGGACGCCTTTGGGTAAGACTTCGATTACACCGAGCGCTTTCTCGGGGACTTAGAAATTTCTCTAGAGAATCTCTACCCTACGTTTATAGCCAGGCTGTATCGTTTATAATTTTGTCGCGCGTTTGTATACTTAGCAATATCTTTATTTGCACGTGCTTTGCAGACAGTGTATTTATCACCGGCAATCCTAAAGAACCTGTATATCTGTTGTTTAAATAAACTGCACTGTTTAAGTAGCTAGTCGTTCCGCTTTCTCACTGAACGCGACCAAAACTACAGAGAGGCCGTGCTAGTTCAGGAGCACGACTAGACTGAAGGTGCAGTCCACTATTAGTGTATCCAAATCGTAGTAGTTTAATACATATTAAACGCGATTGGACTGATAGTGCTGAATTGGGCATCACTCAGAATTTAAACCTAGCCGCACCTAGCCTCCCACCTCGGTGAGGAGTGTTAGAACGCAAGGGGGTTCATCTTCTGCCAAAACCGCTTGGCCCCGTTTCACGCAACAGAATTTGGCGTAGTCGGCAGGATTGCCATGGATAAACTGCTGCAAAAATATGATTGTGCCCCTTCCCAGGCTGGGAAGGAGTGGGCCCAAAAATTTTGGAAGGATGAAGAGAAAGTGGTGGAACGTATTGAAGAGTGTCGGGTTTCACAGAAGCTCAGAGCGGGGAAAGGCAAGGGTGTGATTTGTGCTGCGTTAGGCGCCTGTTTATCTTGTGCACAACAAGAAGCTAGAGAAACCCCTGCTCCTAATCTGATTTCAGCTGTAGAATATGCAACCCTGAAATCGGAGAATGAGGTGCTGAAGTCATCATTAGCCTTGCAAAAGGAGACAGGAGAAAAATTAAGAACTCACGTCGATAAGCTTGTGAGTGAGAATGAATGTTTAGGAAACCAGAATGCTCAACTTAAAATATTATTAGAAAGGGTGACTGGGCTCTTAGATAAAATGCAGCCCTCGACCCAGGTCCAACAGATTCGTAAGTTAATGTGTTATCCAAATTCCGGAACCCAGACCGGAGATTTTTTGTCTAATAGTGAGGATGACGAAGAAGATGAGGAGGAAAGGACTTTTACTTTGAAATCCCAAGTTTTTCCTTTACGTCCTCTGGTTAAAACTGAAGCTGCGGTTGATGACGATGATGAAATTCACACCACTGTGCGTACCGTTCCACGGACACCAACCGAGTTAACAAAAATAAGGGAGAAATATTCGAGGCGACCAGAAGAGTCAGCTGTTGAGTACGTGTGGCGAGTTTCTTCTGAAGGGGGGGACAGAATTATGCTGAGTGAGGAAGAAGCAGGAGACTCTTGGGGACCAGGAGTGTTTTTAACCACTATGCCTGGGGATCATAATTATTCCCTAACTGCTCGAGCAGCCTATTGGGCAGGGGGTATGGATCCGCGAGAGAGGGGGGAGCCGTTAGAGATTAGAGCTACAGGCTACTCTGATCTGTTTGCGGCTGTACGGAAAGCAGCTTGTCTGCAAGCCATGTATGACAGAGAGGAATTTCGGAAATCCCCAATGTCAGCCCCTATCGACCCCGATCGATTAGCCCCTCTCATCCGTGGTCTTCCCGATTGCCTGAAACCGTTCCTTGTTCGTACTCAAGATCGTATACGAGAGGCTCGGGGTGCTCATAGGCGGGGCCGTCGTCACTACATGCCCACCTGGAATGAATATGTACAGGAAATAGATCAATATGGGCGCCGAATGGGCTGGGCCAGCCTAACTAGTGAGAAATCCTCCGAACACCCCCGAAAGGTTCGCCAAGTCCGAACTCACACTAAAAACCCTAAATCGGAGGAAAGGTTTAAGCCTGATAAGGACCGGAATGAGTTGTGGCGTAAAGCCCTACAATTAGGGGTGCCCCGACAATTCTTGCACGGTGTCCCTACGGGAGACCTCCGTACACTAGTCCAATCTCTAACTAGAAAGAATAATGTGGCTGGGGAGAAAAGTCTAACCAGAGAATCCCCAAGTCGTGAGAAAATTGTGCCTTCTGCACCGGAACGTAACTTGATTGATTTGACAGAGTCCCAGCCAAAAAACTCCTATCCCCGGGGAGGGCAGTGAGCCACCCTGTCCGGCAGGTACTAGCAATTCAATGGCTCTCTCATAAAGACTCCGAACCCGTTATTATCATTCCTGTTGGACCCCGGAAGATATTGGTAAATTTTATTATTGATACTGGAGCCCAAATGTCTGCAATCACTAACGAAACAGCACAACTTCTAGGTATAAATCCCACCCGACGCAGAGTCAACTTCACAGGAATTGATGGTGTGGTAAAAACATGCCCCACTGCAAAAATTAACCTCTGGTTGCCGGGAGAGCAGCGAATGACTAGGGCAGAAGTGTTAGTGGGTGCCTCACATTCTAACCTCCTAGGATTTGACGTGCTGCGTGGGCGAATGTGGAAATTCCCGGATGGAACTGTGTGGAGTTTTGCAGGACGCAAAAAAGGATTAGACGCAGTTAAACTGGGCCTATTAGAAACATCTATACCTTTGCCTCCCTCTAAAATTACCAACGTCCGACAGTACCCACTGCCTGCAGCTGCACTTGCAGGAGCAGACGGGGTGGTATCAGATTTAGAAAAAAGAAACATCATTCAGAGGACTCACTCGCCTTATAATTCACCGGTGTGGCCAGTAAAGAAACCAACCGGGCAATGGCGTTTCACAGTAGATTACCGAAAGTTAAACGCCAACGCTGCACCCCTGACCGCTGCGGTTCCGAGTATCGCGGAAATTGTGACAATGATAAAAGGAGCTGCCCATCCTTGGATGGCTGCCTTAGATGTAAAAGACATGTTTTTTATGATTCCCCTCCTTGAGCAAGACAAAGCGCAGTTTGCATTCACGTGGAAAGGAGTCCAATATACCTTTAACCGACTTCCACAAGGATACAAACATTCCCCCACCATTGCTCATAATGCTTTAGCTAAAGCGCTATCAGAGATTCCTGTTTCACAGGGATGTACAGTATACCAATATATTGACGACATCTTAATAGGGGGGGAGAGAGCCAAGAAAGTGTACAAGACATGATGCAAAACATCCGAAAAACATTATCAGATTTGGGATTGGAAATTCCAGACTCAAAATGTCAGGGACCTGCACAGGAAGTTAAATTCCTGGGGGTCTGGTGGATTAAGGGAGCTGCTTCTGTCCCTCAGGATACCCTGAAAAAAATAGAACATGGACAGAATCCTTCCAGCACGAAGGAGTTACAGCAAGTTCTGGGAACTTTAAGTTATTGGCGTAAACACATCCCTGGCTTTTCCATCATTGCTCGCCCCCTTTATTGTTTGCTCAAAAAAGGTAAATCCTGGGAGTGGACTGAACAACATACTAATGCACTGGAATTGCTAATAAAAGAGCTAAGGTTATTCCAACAACTTGGCCCCATACATCCAACTGACCCTGTCCATGTAGAATGGGGGTCCAGCGAACATGGTTCTCATTGTAACTTATGGCAAAAGGGACCAGCAGGACCAGAGAGACCATTAGAATTTAGCTCTCACTCCTTTAATGATACTGAGAGCAGATATTCAGACCTAGAGAAGGGTTTACTGTCCCTGGTGCGAGCATTGCAACGAGCAGAGCAGATAAGGAGAGAACAGAGCGTGATTGTTCGGGGCCCTTTTCGTCTCCTAGATGTGGTCCGTAAAGGGACAGCACCACCAGCCGGCATTGCCCAGAAACCCACAGTTCGAAAGTGGTATGCTTATTTAGAAGGCATTAATGATATCATGCCAATCTCTGAAGGTAGTATCAAAGTATCCAAGCTCCAGAAGGATATAGATGGTGCCCTATTGTTCCAATCCCCACCAAACAGACCATCTCCAATCCAAGAAGCACCTCCTCTGAAAGAAGGCAGTGATCTTACAGGAGTGTGGTTTACTGATGCGTCATCTCACCGTGAGAACAATAAGTGGAAATACAAGGCCGTAGCACTGGAAGTAGCAACGGGGGAAAGAGCAATTGAAACAGGAGAAGGTAGCGCACAAGTAGGGGAACTCAGAGCCGTCCTACTAGCTGCACAACGTGGGGCTACTTACATTTACACTGACTCATATGCTGTTTTTAAAGGAGCCACTGAATGGATTGGACACAGGGCAGCCAATGATTGGCAGGTGAATAGAGTCCCAATCTGGGAGACAGAGAGTTGGAAGCAACTGTTGGAAATGGGAGGACAGAGAACATTGCACATCGGTTGGGTAAAAGGCCATGATCGTTCGAACTCGATCACTGCTCAATTCAACCAACAGGTAGATAGCCTCACGCGGTTGCAGCAAATTGACATTGTAGATGATGGTCGGGAATGGGAACGCTTACTCGAATGGTTACATATTAAGCGTGGCCATACAGGCCGTGCTGATCTGTATCAGGAAGGTCTAGCCCGGGGGTGGCCTGTGTCGGTTAAGCTGTGTGAACAAGTAGTAACCGCCTGTTCACAATGTCGCCTACGACTCAATAAAGATCATCCGAGTAAGGCGCCTCCTTTACACATTCGGGACAAGAAAACATTGTGGCATTCATGGCAAATTGATTATATTGGGCCCTTGAGATCATCAGGTGAGAAAAGATACGTCCTAGTCGGAGTGGAGATTATCTCTGGCCTCGCTATGGCCACCAGCTTCAAATCAGCTACCGGGAACAACACAGTGAAAGGCCTAAAAGGGTGGTTCAGCACACTTCCCCTTCCTGAGGAAATCCAAAGTGATAACGGTTCACACTTTACCGCTACAGTGGTACAAGATTGGGCCAAAGAAGAAGGGATTCGATGGGTATTTCATACTCCCTATTATCCTCAGGCTAATGGCATTGTTGAACGCACCAATGGATTGGTTAAGCGTTTTGCAAAAACTCATGAACCTGGTTGGCATTTGCCATTGGATGATGCCATCTATCAATTAAATAACAGATGGAGTGGAGATGGCTGTCCTAAAATGAAAGCTTTCTGTGTATCTGCTGATATCATCACTCCAAAAGTTCCCAATGAACCACGAAAATACCTGGGACAATTTCACCCTGGGCAACCTGTGTTAGTGAAAATGCCTCAAATTGGCACAGTACCAATGGTGTTAGCTACTCCCAAAAACCCCCATGCACGGGAAGCCAAAGACTGTTCAGGGAAGATACACCGGATCAGCACCCGGTGGATCTCGCCCTCTTTTTAACCCCGTCGGTCAAATGAGACCGAGCAGATTTTCTTTTCCTTTGTGTCTTACAGGAACCTCGGAAGAACTGTACGTGGACAGACGCATTGGCCTACGCTAACCTCGAGTGTCTCCAGGGAATCCTGACATTGATCCTGGCAATAATATTATTTTTGTTATGTATGGCCATCTGGAGGCCTAAATTTTAGAATGACGAATTGGCAGATGGAATTGATGCTATTCAGTTTTATCTTTTTACTCCCTGTTGTTTGTAGTCAAAGAGACCCAGAATGGCCGTGGTCTCAAGCTTATGTAAAACACAATGCGATGGCAGGAACAGGAAAAGGAAAATTGAGCCTGGCCACTGTAGTCCTACATGAAAATGAGGTGTTTTCAAAACATGAGATAGATCAAAGCATAGATAAAGTCGAACCTGACTCAACTCCACAGACTAGTCTGGTTCCACTGCCACTATCTGAAACCCCCGATAATGACACCTTATTGAGCGGACTTAAGAATCTGCCCCTTGATGATGAGCTTTGGGATAATGCACTGTCACGATACACTGCAAGCACTGAGACACTAGAAAACATGAGGGATTTAAATCTCTCCACTCTGGTTATACAAGGAAGTGAAGTATATTCCAGAGATAAATGGAGTTGGAAAGACTCACTCCAAATGGCTAAGCTTGAAGCCGTCCCAGGAAAGAAAATACAAATTAGCTGCCGAGTAATCAATGGGTCTGCTCACCATAGACCAACTGTAATTGAAACCATCCATGTAGACTCTACTAAACCGGACAAATATAACACTGATTGATTGTTACAAAATTATAGAGCCAAACTCAGATTGCTGGCACAACTTCACCTTTATCAAACCTATCATAGTATATTGTATTTGGGGCTACAGGGGCACGGAATTGTTATTTGAATTTATGATTGACTCAAATACATCTGAACCTGTTGAAATGAACCCAAAACCTACACCCCCACAAACTTTCAAGGGTGTAGCTACTCAGCCCTCCATTAGTCTAACTCCTTACACCTTTAACATTGGCCCTTATGCCATTAAACACACAGGTCAACAACAAATACCGTTTAACCCAACATATTCCCTCAAACGAGTAGAATTGTCAATGCAGATTAATATCTCTGCGATCAAACCCACCTGCTCACCATTCCTGAGTACATCTTATGCAGGATGGTCAGCATGGTTAGGCCGGCGAACTGTTGACACCTCACAACGACTGAAGAGAGAGGTGACTGGTATCTTAGGAACAGGACTGGGAGTCTTAAATAGTACAGATGCTGAGATACTTGCAAACAAACTAGTCACAACTACTAGTGATCTAGACAAATTAAAACATCCTCTACAGTCCTCTCTATCAGCATTGGGAAATCACCAATGGCTTTTATCGAATATATTGCCTCAGTGGGAGGAAACAGGTGAAAAAGACCATCAGCTGATCACAAATGCACTTGGTACAACCCCAAACAATGTTTCCTTGGCCCTTAGTTGTATCCAAGCCCAACTGTGGATGCAATCTATGACAGCCGCAATTATAAGGGAAGGTGAAGAAGGCACCTTGCCCACTGAAATTCGAAAAGTAATATGGGATAATGCAATTGAGTTTGAGAGAAAATTTCAATCCTGGTGGTATCTGGTTAATTTCACCTATGATCCCACTGAGAGCAAAGCCACAGCTTTTGTCTTAACGATACGCAATGCCTCAGTATACACCATATACCCAATCATCGCACTGGGGTTGAATCACCATGGAGCTATACTCCATCCGGTAGAGCATAGAGTGTGGGCACAACAAAACGAGAATAAATGGCAAACTGTTGATGTTGAAGCATGCATTTCACGAGATCAACAAGGATTCATTTGTGAGAGTAATACTCTCAAGGCACAAGACATTTGTCTTGACACCAACCAGAATGTTTGTCATTTTGAGATACAACCTGATGAAACCCCAGAAACTGTGCTTGTATATATTGGGAAAGGGTGTGTTTGCATGAGGTCTCCCTGTACTTTTGTATTCGTAGATGACATAGCAGTAGATATAAGTAATAACTCAAATCTTTGTGTTTGTAACTTTACTAACATCATTGGATGTGACTTCAGTTATTCAGCTCCTGTTACGTCTTTTCAATTGCTACAATCTAATTACACATTGATTCGAGATTTGCTGCCTACCCCTATCGGAATGAATCTCTCACTAGTGAGGAAGTTGCTACAACACGATGAATTGAAGCGATTGTTGAAAGAGGCCCAAGAAAATGGACAAAGAACTCTGATTACTGTCCATCATGATGTTGAAGAAATACACCATGTACTGGAAAGGGTCAAGAGAGACGGTGGACATGAATGGTGGGACACCCTCTTTGGATGGTCACCGACAGCTACAGGACTTTTTAACAAGATGCTCCATCCTGTTGTTGTTCTACTAGTACTCACTGTATTGTGCTTTGCTTTGACAATTGTTTTGCATGTTAGACTTTGGATTATGATGAAACGCTTAACTCGCTTAATCACCCCGCAAGAAGTATTTGCACTTGATATCCCTCGCCATAAGAGGACGTGTGATATTCCCCATCAGTATTGATTATCGTGGAGCTTGAGTGACTGTAGTCACGGGGTGGATTATGTGGAATAATTACTAAATTGGCCAAGAATACAAAAATACAGCATTGTTCACACATTAAGGAAAGTCATAAAATCAAGAGGCTTCTGAGGTAGAATACAGCCACAGCTAGCACACGAAGAATGCAACATCTGTGATTCCCTGCGCGAGGTTGTTTGCGAAACTACACGAGGGATGGAACGGAACACGCTTGTTCCGTGGCCTTCCCTTGTGACGAATAGCAGATATGGGGACGAGATGGTACTACGGAACTGATAAGCGGCCTACACGCTACCCGAGCCAACCTTTCGTCAAATGTTGATGAAATGCTGTCCTTTTGTGCGAACTTTGCTCACCACAATGTACCAAAACACACCTCCATCCCGGAGGCTATCCGCCCCCGAGGTGTGAACACTCCTCCTTGAATACATTAATCATAATAAAAGTATGTATGACTAAAGTCACTCAAACTCCACTTTGAAGATAAAAAAATAATATAAAAATAGCCCAAGAGAGAGGGGATGTCAGGGAAGACACCATCGCGAAGAATTCCACCGCTGATTTCCGGGATCAGTCGACGGGCTGAGCCTTTCTTCCCCCCCATAGGGACGCCTTTGGGTAAGACTTCGATTACACCGAGCGCTTTCTCGGGGACTTAGAAATTTCTCTAGAGAATCTCTACCCTACGTT
>NW_027436263.1:0-24000 GCF_964199755.1 Larus michahellis | reverse complement strand
CAAAAATGGCCATATGTCTGGAGATTGTTCCCACGCCCAAAGAGCCAGCAGGGAAAATTATGCCTTGTTCTAAAGCTCTTTGGGAACCGCTTGCGTAGCCCCACAGACCTGGGGGCTGCAGGTTTTCCTGCTGCCTTCAGCCTCAAAACCACCCTTTCCCTCTTGGCGCCGCGTCAGGCACAAAAATGGCCATATGTCTGGAGATTGGTCCCACGCCCAAAGAGCCAGCAGGGAAAACTACGCCTTGTTCTAAAGCTCTTTGGAACCGCTGGTGTGGCGCCACAGACTTGGGGGCTGCAGGCTTTCCTGCTGCCTTCAGCCTCAAAACCACCCTTTCCCACTTGGTGCAGCGCCAGGCACAAAAATGGCCATATGTCTGGAGATTGTTCCCACGCCCAAAGAGCCAGCAGGGAAAACTACGCCTTGTTCTAAAGCTCTTTGGAACCGCTGGTGTGGCCCCACAGACCTGGGGGCTTCATTCTTTCCTGCTGCCTTCAGCCTCAAAACCACCCTTTCCCACTTGGTGCAGCGCCAGGCACAAAAGTGGCCATATGTCTGGAGATTGGTCCCACGCCCAAAGAGCCAGCAGGGAAAACTATGCCTTCTTCTAAAGCTCTTTGGGAACGGCTTGCGTAGCCCCACAGACCTGGGGGCTGCACGCTTTCCTGCTGCCTTTAGCCTCAAAACCACCCTTTCCCACTTGGCGCAGCGCCAGGCACAAAAATGGCCATATGTCTGGAGATTGGTCCCACGCCCAAAGAGCCAGCAGGGAAAACTATGCCTTGTTCTAAAGCTCTTTGGGAACCGCTTGCGTAGCCCCACAGACGTGGGGGCTGCAGGCTTTCCTGCTGCCTTCAGCCTCAAAACCACCCTTTCCCACTTGGTGCAGCGCCAGGCACAAAAGTGGCCATATGTCTGGAGATTGGTCCCACGCCCAAAGAGCCAGCAGGGAAAACTATGCCTTGTTCTAAAGCTCTTTGGGAACCGCTGGTGTGGCCCCACAGACCTGGGGGCTGCAGGCTTTCCTGCTGCCTTCAGCCTCAAAACCACCCTTTCCCACTTGGTGCAGCGCCAGGCACAAAAATGGCCATATGTCTGGAGATTGGTCCCACGCCCAAAGAGCCAGCAGGGAAAAGTATGCCTTGTTCTAAAGCTCTTTGGGAACCGCTGATGTGGCCCCAGAGACCTGCGGGCTGCAGGCTTTCCTGCTGCCTTCAGCCTCAAAACCACCCTTTCCCACTTGGTGCAGCGCCAGGCACAAAAATGGCCATATGTCTGGAGATTGGTCCCACGCCCAAAGAGCCAGCAGGGAAAACTATGCCTTGTTCTAAAGCTCTTTGGCAACCGCTTGCGTAGCCCCACACACCTGGGGCCTGCAGGCTTTCCTGCTGCCTTCAGCCTCAAAACCTCCCTTTCCCACTTGGCGTCGCGCCAGGCACCAAAATGGCCATATGTCTGGAGATTGGTCCCACGCCGAAAGAGCCAGGAGGGAAAACTATGCCTTGTTCTAAAGCTCTTTGGGAACCGCTTGCGTAGCCCCACAGACGTGGGGGCTGCAGGCTTTCCTGCTGCCTTCAGCCTCAAAACCACCCTTTCCCACTTGGTGCAGCGCCAGGCACAAAAATGGCCATATGTCTGGAGATTGGTCCCACGCCCAAAGAGCCTGCAGGGAAAACTATGCCTTGTAGTAAGCTCTTTGGGAACCGCTTTCGTAGCCCCACAGAGCTGCGGGCTGCAGGCTTTCCTGCTGCCTTCAGCCTCAAAACCACCCTTTCCCACTTGGCGCCGCGCCAGGCACAGCAATAGCCATATGTCTGGAGATTGGTCCCACGCCCAAAGAGCCAGCAGGGAAAACTGTGCCTTGTTGTAAAGCTCTTTGGGAACCGCTTGCGTAGCCCCACAGACCTGCGGGCTGCAGGCTTTCCTGCTGCCTTCAGCCTCAAAACCACCCTTTCCCACTTGGCGCCGCGCCAGGCACAAAAATGGCCATATGTCTGGAGATTGTTCCCACGCCCAAAGAGCCAGCAGGGAAAAATATGCCTTGTTCTAAAGCTCTTTGGGAACCGCTTCGTAGCCCCACAGACCTGTGGGCTGCAGGCTTTCCTGCTGCCTTCAGCCTCAAAACCACCATTCCCCACTTGGTGCCGCGCCAGGCACAAAAATGGCCATATGTCTGGAGATTGGTCCCACGCCCAAAGAGCCAGCAGGGAAAATTATGCCTTCTTCTAAAGCTCTTTGGGAACCGCTGGTGTGGCCCCACACACCTGGGGGCTGCAGGCTTTCCTGCTGCCTTCAGCCTCAAAACCACCCTTTCCCACTTGGTGCAGCGCCAGGCACAAAAATGGCCATATGCCTGGAGATTGGTCCCACGCCCAAAGAGCCAGTAGGGAAAACTATGCCTTGTTCTAAAGCTCTTTGGGAACCGCTTGCGTAGCCCCACAGACTTGGGGGCTGCAGGCTTTCCTGCTGCCTTCAGCCTCAAAACCACCCTTTCCCACTTGGTGTAGCGCCAGGCAGAAAAATGGCCATATGCCTGGAGATTGGTCCAACGCCCAAAGAGCCTGCAGGGAAAACTATGCCTTGTAGTAAGCTCTTTGGGAACCGCTTGCGTAGCCCCACAGACCTGCGGGCTGCAGGCTTTCCTGCTGCCTTCAGCCTCAAAACCACCCTTTCCCACTTGGCGCCGCGCCAGGCACAAAAATGGCCATATGTCTGGAGATTGGTCCCACGCCGAAAGAGCCAGCAGGGAAAACTATGCCTTGTTCTAAAGCTCTTTGGGAACCGCTTGCGTAGCCCCACAGACCTGGGGGCTGCAGGCTTTCCTGCTGCCTTCAGCCTCAAAACCACCCTTTCCCACTTGGTGCAGCGCCAGGCACAAAAATGGCCATATGTCTGGAGATTTTTCCCACGCCCAAAGAGCCAGCAGGGAAAACTATGCCTTGTTCTAAAGCTCTTTGGGAACCGCTTCGTAGCCCCACACACCTGGGGGCTGCAGGCTTTCCTGCTGCCTTCAGCCTCAAAACCACCATTCCCCACTTGGTGCCGCGCCAGGCACAAAAATTGCCATATGTCTGGAGATTGGTCCCACGCCCAAAGAGCCAGCACGGAAAACTATGCCTTGTTCTAAAGCTCTTTGGGAACCGCTTGCGTAGCCCCACACACCTGGTGGCTGAAGGCTTTCCTGCTGCCTTCAGCCTCAAAACCACCCTTTCCCACTTGGCACCGCGCCAGGCACAAAAATGGCCATATGTCTGGAGATTGGTCCCATGCCCAAAGAGCCAGCAGGGAAAACTACGCCTTGTTCTAAAGCTCTTTGGGAACCGCTGGTGCGGCCCCACACACCTGGGGGCTGCAGGCTTTCCTGCTGCCTTCAGCCTCAAAACAACCCTTTCCCACTTGGCGCCGCACCAGGCAGAAAAAAATGGCAATATGTCTGGAGATTGGTCCCACGCCCAAAGAGCCAGCAGGGAAAACTATGCCTTCTTCTAAAGCTCTTTGGGAACCGCTTGCGTAGCCCCACACACCTGGGGGCTGCAGCCCTTCCTGCTGCCTTCAGCCTCAAAACCACCCTTTCCCACTTGCCGCCGCACCAGGCACAAAAATGGCCATATGTCTTGAGACTGGTCCCACGCCCAAAGATCCAGCAGGGAAAACTATGCCTTGTTCTAAAGCTCTTTGGGAACCGCTTGCGTAGCCGCACAGACCTGGGGGCTGCAGGCTTTCCTGCTGCCTTCAGCCTCAAAACCACCCTTTCCCAATTGGCGTCGCTCCAGGCACAAAAATGGCCATATGTATGGAGATTGGTCCCACGCCCAAAGAGCCATCAGGGAATACTATGCCTTCTTCTAAAGCTCTTTGGGAACCGCTTGCGTAGCCCCACAGACCTGCGGGCTGCAGTCTTCCTTGCTGCCTTCAGCCTCAAAACCACCCTTTCCCACTTGGCGCCGCGCCAGGCACAAAAATGGCCATATGTCTGGAGACTGGTCTCACGCCCCAAGAGCCAGCAGGGGAAATTATGCCTTGTTCTAAAGCTCTTTGGGAAACGCTTGCGTAGCCCCACACACCTGGGGGCTGCAGGCTTTCCTGCTGCCTTCAGCCTCAAAACCACCCTTTCCCACTTGGCGTCGCTCCAGGCACAAAAATGGCCATATGTCTGGAGATTTGTCCCATGCCCAAAAAGCCAGCAGGGAAAACTATGCCTTCTTCTAAAGCTCTTTGGGAACCGCTTGCGTAGCCCCACACACCTGGGGGCTGCAGGCTTTCCTGCTGCCTTCAGCCTCAAAACCACCCTTTCCCACTTGGCGCCGCACCAGGCAGAAAAATGGCCATATGCCTGGAGATTGTTCCCACGCCCAAAGAGCCAGCAGGGAAAACTATGCCTTGTTCTAAAGCTCTTTGGGAACCGCTTGCGTCGCCCCACACACCTGGGGGCTGCAGGCTTTCCTGCTGCCTTCAGCCTCAAAACCACCCTTTCCCACTTGGCGCAGCGCCAGGCACAAAAATGGCCATATGTCTGGAGACTGGTCCCACGCCCAAAGAGCCAGCAGGGAAAACTATGCCTTGTTCTAAAGCTCTTTGGGAACCGCTTGCGTAGCCCCACACACCTGGGGGCTGCAGGCTTTCCTGCTGCCTTCAGCCTCAAAACCTCCCTTTCCCACTTCGCGTCGCGCCAGGCACCACAATGGCCATATGCCTGGAGATTGGTCCCACGCCCAAAGAGCCTGCAGGGAAAACTATGCCTTGTTGTAAAGCTCTTTGGGAACCGCTTGCGTAGCCCCACAGACGTGGGGGCTGCAGGCTTTCCTGCTGCCTTCAGCCTCAAAACCACCCTTTCCCACTTGGTGCCGCGCCAGGCACAAAAGTGGCCATATGTCTGGAGATTGGTCCCACGCCCAAAGAGCCAGCAGGGAAAACTATGCCTTGTTCTAAAGCTCTTTGGGAACCGCTGGTGTGGCCCCACACACCTGGCGGCTGCAGGCTTTCCTGCTGCCTTCAGCCTCAAAACTACCCTTTCCCACTTGGTGCAGCGCCAGGCACAAAAATGGCCATATGTCTGGAGATTGGTCCCACGCCCAAAGAGCCAGCAGGGAAAACTATGCCTTGTTCTAAAGCTCTTTGGGAACCGCTTGCGTATCCCCACAGACCTGGGGGCTGCAGGCTTTCCTGCTGCCTTCAGCCTCAAAACCACCCTTTCCCACTTGGTGCCGCGCCAGGCACAAAAGTGGCCATATGTCTGGAGATTGGTCCCACGCCCAAAGAGCCAGCAGGGAAAACTATGCCTTGTTCTAAAGCTCTTTGGGAACCGCTTGCGTAGCCGCACAGACCTGGGGGCTGCAGGCTTTCCTGCTGCCTTCAGCCTCAAAACCACCCTTTCCCAATTGGCGTCGCTCCAGGCACAAAAATGGCCATATGTATGGAGATTGGTCCCACGCCCAAAGAGCCATCAGGGAATACTATGCCTTCTTCTAAAGCTCTTTGGGAACCGCTTGCGTAGCCCCACAGACCTGCGGGCTGCAGTCTTCCTTGCTGCCTTCAGCCTCAAAACCACCCTTTCCCACTTGGCGCCGCGCCAGGCACAAAAATGGCCATATGTCTGGAGACTGGTCTCAAGCCCCAAGAGCCAGCAGGGGAAATTATGCCTTGTTCTAAAGCTCTTTGGGAAACGCTTGCGTAGCCCCACACACCTGGGGGCTGCAGGCTTTCCTGCTGCCTTCAGCCTCAAAACCACCCTTTCCCACTTTGCGTCGCTCCAGGCACAAAAATGGCCATATGTCTGGAGATTGGTCCCATGCCCAAAAAGCCAGCAGGGAAAACTATGCCTTCTTCTAAAGCTCTTTGGGAACCGCTTGCGTAGCCCCACACACCTGGGGGCTGCAGGCTTTCCTGCTGCCTTCAGCCTCAAAACCACCCTTTCCCACTTGGCGCCGCACCAGGCAGAAAAATGGCCATATGCCTGGAGATTGGTCCCACGCCCAAAGAGCCAGCAGGGAAAACTATGCCTTGTTCTAAAGCTCTTTGGGAACCGCTTGCGTCGCCCCACACACCTGGGGGCTGCAGGCTTTCCTGCTGCCTTCAGCCTCAAAACCACCCTTTCCCACTTGGCGCAGCGCCAGGCACAAAAATGGCCATATGTCTGGAGACTGGTCCCACGCCCAAAGAGCCAGCAGGGAAAACTATGCCTTGTTCTAAAGCTCTTTGGGAACCGCTTGCGTAGCCCCACACACCTGGGGGCTGCAGGCTTTCCTGCTGCCTTCAGCCTCAAAACCTCCCTTTCCCACTTGGCGTCGCGCCAGGCACCACAATGGCCATATGCCTGGAGATTGGTCCCACGCCCAAAGAGCCTGCAGGGAAAACTATGCCTTGTTGTAAAGCTCTTTGGGAACCGCTTGCGTAGCCCCACAGACGTGGGGGCTGCAGGCTTTCCTGCTGCCTTCAGCCTCAAAACCACCCTTTCCCACTTGGTGCCGCGCCAGGCACAAAAGTGGCCATATGTCTGGAGATTGGTCCCACGCCCAAAGAGCCAGCAGGGAAAACTATGCCTTGTTCTAAAGCTCTTTGGGAACCGCTGGTGTGGCCCCACACACCTGGCGGCTGCAGGCTTTCCTGCTGCCTTCAGCCTCAAAACTACCCTTTCCCACTTGGTGCAGCGCCAGGCACAAAAATGGCCATATGTCTGGAGATTGGTCCCACGCCCAAAGAGCCAGCAGGGAAAACTATGCCTTGTTCTAAAGCTCTTTGGGAACCGCTTGCGTATCCCCACAGACCTGGGGGCTGCAGGCTTTCCTGCTGCCTTCAGCCTCAAAACCTCCCTTTCCCACTTGGTGCAGCGCCAGGCACAAAAGTGGCCATATGTCTGGAGATTGGTCCCACGCCCAAAGAGCCAGCAGGGAAAACTATGCCTTGTTCTAAAGCTCTTTGGGAACCGCTGGTGTGGCCCCACGGACCTGGGGGCTGCAGGCTTTCCTGCTGCCTTCAGCCTCAAAACCACCCTTTCCCACTTGGTGCAGCGCCAGGCACAAAACTGGCCATATGTCTGGAGATTGGTCCCACGCCCAAAGAGCCAGCAGGGAAAACTATGCCTTGTTCTAAAGCTCTTTGGGAACCGCTTGCGTATCCCCTCAGACCTGGGGGCTGCAGGCTTTCCTGCTGCCTTCAGCCTCAAACCCACCCTTTCCCACTTGGCGTCGCTCCAGGCACAAAAATGGCCATATGTATGGAGATTGGTCCCACGCCCAAAGAGCCAGCAGGGAATACTATGCCTTCTTCTAAAGCTCTTTGGGAACCGCTTGCGTAGCCCCACAGACCTGCGGGCTGCAGGCTTCCTTGCTGCCTTCAGCCTCAAAACCACCCTTTCCCTCTTGGCGCCGCGCCAGGCAGAAAAATGGCCATATGTCTGCAGACTGGTCTCACGCCCAAAGAGCCAGCAGGGGAAACTATGCCTTGTTGTAAATCTCTTTGGGAAACGCTTGCGTAGCCCCACACACCTGCGGGCTGCAGGCTTTCCTGCTGCCTTCAGCCTCAAAACCACCCTTTCCCACTTGGCGCCACGCCAGGCACAGAAACTGCCATATGCCTGGAGATTGGTCCCACGCCCAAAGAGCCAGCAGGGAAAACTATGCCTTGTTCTAAAGCTCTTTGGGAACCGCTTGCGTAGCCCCACACACCTGGGGGCTGCAGGCTTTCCTGCTGCCTTCAGCCTCAAAA
Source organism: Larus michahellis (assembly GCF_964199755.1). NCBI lineage: Eukaryota > Metazoa > Chordata > Aves > Charadriiformes > Laridae > Larus > Larus michahellis. Next base: position 16,296 of record NW_027436263.1, on the reverse strand, counting down.
CCGCCTTTTTCCACTTTGCGTCGCTCCAGGCACAAAAATGGCCATATGTCTGGAGATTGGTCCCATGCCCAAAAAGCCAGCAGAGAATACTATGCCTTGTTCTAAAGCTCTTTGGGAAACGCTTGCGTAGCCCCACACACCTGGGGGCTGCAGGCTTTCCTGCTGCCTTCAGCCTCAAAACCACCCTTTCCCACTTGGCGCCGCGCCAGGCACAAAAATGGCCATATGTCTGGAGATTGGTCCCACGCCCAAAGAGCCAGCAGGGAAAACTATGCCTCGTTCTACAGCTCTTTGGGAAGCGCTTGCATAGCCCCACAGACCTGCGGGCTGCAGGCTTTCCTGCTGCCTTCAGCCTCAAAACCACCCTTTCCCACTTGGCGCCACGCCAGGCACAAAAATGGCCATATGTCTGGAGATTGGTCCCACGCCCAAAGAGCCAGCAGGGAAAACTATGCCTTGTTCTAAAGCTCTTTGGGAATCGCTTGCGTAGCCCCACACACCTGCGGGCTGCAGGCTTTCCTGCTGCCTTCAGCCTCAAAACCACCCTTTCCCACTTGGCGCAGCGCAAGGCACAAAAATGGCCATATTTCTGGAGACTGGTCCAACGCCCAAAGACCCAGCAGGGAATACTATGCCTTGTTCTAAAGCTCTTTGGGAACCGCTTGCGTAGCCCCACAGACCTGAGGGCTGCAGGCTTTCCTGCTGCCTTCAGCCTCAAAACCACCCTTTCCCACTTGGTGCAACGCCAGGCACAGAAATGGCCATATGCCTGGAGACTGGTCTCACGCCCAAAGAGCCAGCAGGGAAAACTATGCCTTGTTCTAAAGCTCTTTGGGAACCGCTTGCGTAGCCCCACACACCTGGCGGCTGCAGGCTTTCCTGCTGCCTTCAGCCTCAAAACCACCCTTTCCCACTTGGCGCCAGGCCAGGCACAAAAATGGCCATATGTCTGGTGATTGGTCCCACGCCCAAAGAGCCAGCAGGGAAAACTATGCCTTGTTCTAAAGCTCTTTGGGAACCGCTTGCGTAGCCCCACACACCTGGGGGCTGCAGGCTTTCCTGCTGCCTTCAGGCTCAAAACCACCCTTTCCCACTTGGCGTCACGCCAGTCACAAAAATGGCCATATGTCTGGAGACTGGTCCCACGCCCAAAGAGCCAGCAGGGAAAAGTATGCCTTGTTCTAAAGCTCTTTGGGAACCGCTTGCGTAGCCCCACAGACCTGGGGGCTGCAGGCTTTCCTGCTGCCTTCAGCCTCAAAACCACCCTTTCCCACTTGGCGTCGCTCCAGGCACCAAAATGGCCATATGTATGGAGATTGGTCCCACGCCCAAAGAGCCATCAGGGAATACTATGCCTTGTTCTAAAGCTCTTTGGGAACCGCTTGCGTAGCCCCACAGACCTGCGGGCTGCAGGCTTTCCTGCTGCCTTCAGCCTCAAAACCACCCTTTCCCACTTGGCGCCGTACCAGGCACAAAAATGGCCATATGCCTGGAGATTGGTCCCACGCCCAAAGAGCCAGCAGGGAAAACTATGCCTTGTTGTAAAGCTCTTTGGGAACCGCTTGCGTAGCCCCACACACCTGGGGGCTGCAGGCTTTCCTGCTGCCTTCAACCTCAATACCACCCTTTCCCACTTGGCGCCACGCGAGGCACAGAAATTGCCATATGTCTGGAGACTGGTCCCACGCCCAAAGAGCCAGCAGGGAAAACTATGCCTTGTTCTAAAGCTCTTTGGGAACCGCTTGCATAGCCCCACACACCTGGGGGCTGCAGTCTTTCCTGCTGCCTTCAGCCTCAAAACCACCCTTTCCCACTTGGCGCCGCGCCGGACTCCAAAATCTACATATGTCTGGAGACTGGTCCCACGCCCAAAGAGACAGCAGCGAAAACTGTGCCTTGTTCTAAAGCTGTTTTGGAACCGCTTGCGTAGCCCCACACACCTGGCGGCTGCAGGCTTTCCTGCTGCCTTCAGCCTCAAAACCACCTATTCCCACTTGGCGCCACGCCAGGCACAAAAATGGCCATATGTCTGGTGATTGGTCCCACGCCCAAAGAGCCAGCAGGGAAAACTATGCCTTGTTCTAAAGCTCTTTGGGAACCGCTTGCGTAGCCCCACACACCTGGGGGCTGCAGGATTTCCTGCTGCCTTCAGCCTCAAACCCACCCTTTCCCACTTGGCGCCGCGCCAGGCACAAAAATGGCCATATGTCTGGAGACTGTTCCCACACCCAAAGAGCCAGCAGGGAAAACTATGCCTTGTTCTAAAGCTCTTTGGGAATCGCTTGCGTAGCCCCACACACCTGCGGGCTGCAGGCTTTCCTGCTGCCTTCAGCCTCAAAACCACCCTTTCCCACTTGGCGCAGCGCAAGGCACAAAAATGGCCATATTTCTGGAGACTGGTCCAACGCCCAAAGACCCAGCAGGGAATACTATGCCTTGTTCTAAAGCTCTTTGGGAACCGCTTGCGTAGCCCCACAGACCTGAGGGCTGCAGGCTTTCCTGCTGCCTTCAGCCTCAAAACCACCCTTTCCCACTTGGTGCAACGCCAGGCACAGAAATGGCCATATGCCTGGAGACTGGTCTCACGCCCAAAGAGCCAGCAGGGAAAACTATGCCTTGTTCTAAAGCTCTTTGGGAACCGCTTGCGTAGCCCCACACACCTGGCGGCTGCAGGCTTTCCTGCTGCCTTCAGCCTCAAAACCACCCTTTCCCACTTGGCGCCAGGCCAGGCACAAAAATGGCCATATGTCTGGTGATTGGTCCCACGCCCAAAGAGCCAGCAGGGAAAACTATGCCTTGTTCTAAAGCTCTTTGGGAACCGCTTGCGTAGCCCCACACACCTGGGGGCTGCAGGCTTTCCTGCTGCCTTCAGGCTCAAAACCACCCTTTCCCACTTGGCGTCACGCCAGTCACAAAAATGGCCATATGTCTGGAGACTGGTCCCACGCCCAAAGAGCCAGCAGGGAAAAGTATGCCTTCTTCTAAAGCTCTTTGGGAACCGCTTGCGTAGCCCCACAGACCTGGGGGCTGCAGGCTTTCCTGCTGCCTTCAGCCTCAAAACCACCCTTTCCCACTTGGCGTCGCTCCAGGCACCAAAATGGCCATATGTATGGAGATTGGTCCCACGCCCAAAGAGCCATCAGGGAATACTATGCCTTGTTCTAAAGCTCTTTGGGAACCGCTTGCGTAGCCCCACAGACCTGCGGGCTGCAGGCTTTCCTGCTGCCTTCAGCCTCAAAACCACCCTTTCCCACTTGGCGCCGTACCAGGCACAAAAATGGCCATATGCCTGGAGATTGGTCCCACGCCCAAAGAGCCAGCAGGGAAAACTATGCCTTGTTGTAAAGCTCTTTGGGAACCGCTTGCGTAGCCCCACACACCTGGGGGCTGCAGGCTTTCCTGCTGCCTTCAACCTCAATACCACCCTTTCCCACTTGGCGCCACGCGAGGCACAGAAATTGCCATATGTCTGGAGACTGGTCCCACGCCCAAAGAGCCAGCAGGGAAAACTATGCCTTGTTCTAAAGCTCTTTGGGAACCGCTTGCATAGCCCCACACACCTGGCGGCTGCAGTCTTTCCTGCTGCCTTCAGCCTCAAAACCACCCTTTCCCACTTGGCGCCGCGCCGGACTCCAAAATCTACATATGTCTGGAGACTGGTCCCACGCCCAAAGAGACAGCAGCGAAAACTGTGCCTTGTTCTAAAGCTGTTTTGGAACCGCTTGCGTAGCCCCACACACCTGGCGGCTGCAGGCTTTCCTGCTGCCTTCAGCCTCAAAACCACCTATTCCCACTTGGCGCCACGCCAGGCACAAAAATGGCCATATGTCTGGTGATTGGTCCCACGCCCAAAGAGCCAGCAGGGAAAACTATGCCTTGTTCTAAAGCTCTTTGGGAACCGCTTGCGTAGCCCCACACACCTGGGGGCTGCAGGATTTCCTGCTGCCTTCAGCCTCAAACCCACCCTTTCCCACTTGGCGCCGCGCCAGGCACAAAAATGGCCATATATCTGGAGACTGTTCCCACACCCAAAGAGCCAGCAGGGAAAACTATGCCTTGTTCTAAAGCTCTTTGGGAACCGCTTTCGTAGCCCCACACACCTGCGGGCTGCAGGCCTTCCTACTGCCTTTAGCCTCAAAACCACCCTTTCCCACTTGGTGCCGCGCCAGGCACAAAAATGGCCATATGTGTGGAGATTAGTCCCACGCCCAAAGAGCCAGCAGAGAAAAGTATGCCTTGTTCTAAAGCTCTTTGGGAACCGCTTGCGTAGCCCCACAGACGTGGGGGCTGCAGGCTTTCCTGCTGCCTTCAGCCTCAAAACCACCCTTTCCCTCTTGGCGTCGCTCCAGGCACAAAAATGGCCATATGCCTGGAGATTGGTCCCATGCCCAAAGAGCCAGCAGGGAAAACTACGCCTTGTTCTAAAGCTCTTTGGGAACCGCTTGCGTAGCCCCACACACCTGGGGGCTGCAGGCTTTCCTGCTGGCTTCAACCTCAATACCACCCTTTCCCACTTGGCGCCACGCCAGGCACAGAAATTGCCATATGTCTGGAGACTGGTCCCACACCCAAAGAGCCAGCAGGGAAAACTATGCCTTGTTCTAAAGCTCTTTGGGAAACGCTTGCATAGCCCCACACACCTGGCGGCTGCAGGCTTTCCTGCTGCCTTCAGCCTCAAAACCACCCTTTCCCACTTGGCGCCGCGCCGGACTCCAAAATCTACATATGTCTGGAGACTGGTCCCACGCCCAAAGAGACAGCAGCGAAAACTGTGCCTTGTTCTAAAGCTCTTTTGGAACCGCTTGCGTAGCCCCACACACCTAGCGGCTGCAGGCTTTCCTGCTGCCTTCAGCCTCAAAACCACCCTTTCCCACTTGGCGCCACGCCAGGCACAAAAATGGCCATATGTCTGGTGATTGGTCCCACGCCCAAAGAGCCAGCAGGGAAAACTATGCCTTGTTCTAAAGCTCTTTGGGAACCGCTTGCGTAGCCCCACACACCTGGGGGCTGCAGGCTTTCCTGCTGCCTTCAGCCTCAAAACCACCCTTTCCCACTTGGCGTCACGCCAGGCACAAAAATGGCCATATGTCTGGAGACTGGTCCCACACCCAAAGAGCCAGCAGGGAAAACTATGCCTTGTTCTAAAGCTCTTTGGGAAACGCTTGCGTAGCCTCACACACCTGGGGGCTGCAGGCTTTCCTGCTGCCTTCAGCCTCAAAACCACCCTTTCCCACTTGGCGCAGCGCAAGGCACAAAAATGGCCATATGTCTGGAGATTGGTCCCACGCCCAAAGAGCCAGCAGGGAAAATTATGCCTTGTTCTAAAGCTCTTTGGGAACCGCTTGCGTAGCCCCACAGACCTGGGGGCTGCAGGCTTTCCTGCTGCCTTCAGCCTCAAAACCACCATTTCCCACTTGGCGCAGTGCCAGGCACAAAAATGGCCATGTGTCTGGAGATGGGCCCCACGCCCAAAGAGCCAGCAGGGAAAACTATGCCTTGTTCTAAAGCTCTTTGGGAACCGCTTTCGTAGCCCCACACACCTGCGGGCTGCAGGCCTTCCTACTGCCTTTAGCCTCAAAACCACCCTTTCCCACTTGGTGCCGCGCCAGGCACAAAAATGGCCATATGTGTGGAGATTAGTCCCACGCCCAAAGAGCCAGCAGGGAAAAGTATGCCTTGTTCTAAAGCTCTTTGGGAACCGCTTGCGTAGCCCCACAGACGTGGGGGCTGCAGGCTTTCCTGCTGCCTTCAGCCTCAAAACCACCCTTTCCCTCTTGGCGTCGCTCCAGGCACAAAAATGGCCATATGTATGGAGATTGGTCCCACGCCCAAAGAGCCATCAGGGAATACTATGCCTTGTTCTAAAGCTCTTTGGGAACGGCTTGCGTAGCCCCACAGACCTGCGGGCTGCAGGCTTTCCTGCTGCCGTCAGCCTCAAAACCACCCTTTCCCACTTGGCGCCGCACCAGGCACAAAAATGGCCATATGCCTGGAGATTGGTCCCATGCCCAAAGAGCCAGCAGGGAAAACTACGCCTTGTTCTAAAGCTCTTTGGGAACCGCTTGCGTAGCCCCACACACCTGGGGGCTGCAGGCTTTCCTGCTGGCTTCAACCTCAATACCACCCTTTCCCACTTGGCGCCACGCCAGGCACAGAAATTGCCATATGTCTGGAGACTGGTCCCACACCCAAAGAGCCAGCAGGGAAAACTATGCCTTGTTCTAAAGCTCTTTGGGAAACGCTTGCATAGCCCCACACACCTGGCGGCTGCAGGCTTTCCTGCTGCCTTCAGCCTCAAAACCACCCTTTCCCACTTGGCGCCGCGCCGGACTCCAAAATCTACATATGTCTGGAGACTGGTCCCACGCCCAAAGAGACAGCAGCGAAAACTGTGCCTTGTTCTAAAGCTCTTTTGGAACCGCTTGCGTAGCCCCACACACCTAGCGGCTGCAGGCTTTCCTGCTGCCTTCAGCCTCAAAACCACCCTTTCCCACTTGGCGCCACGCCAGGCACAAAAATGGCCATATGTCTGGTGATTGGTCCCACGCCCAAAGAGCCAGCAGGGAAAACTATGCCTTGTTCTAAAGCTCTTTGGGAACCGCTTGCGTAGCCCCACACACCTGGGGGCTGCAGGCTTTCCTGCTGCCTTCAGCCTCAAAACCACCCTTTCCCACTTGGCGTCACGCCAGGCACAAAAATGGCCATATGTCTGGAGACTGGTCCCACACCCAAAGAGCCAGCAGGGAAAACTATGCCTTGTTCTAAAGCTCTTTGGGAAACGCTTGCGTAGCCTCACACACCTGGGGGCTGCAGGCTTTCCTGCTGCCTTCAGCCTCAAAACCACCCTTTCCCACTTGGCGCAGCGCAAGGCACAAAAATGGCCATATGTCTGGAGATTGGTCCCACGCCCAAAGAGCCAGCAGGGAAAACTATGCCTTGTTCTAAAGCTCTTTGGGAACCGCTTGCGTAGCCCCACAGACCTGGGGGCTGCAGGCTTTCCTGCTGCCTTCAGCCTCAAAACCACCATTTCCCACTTGGCGCAGTGCCAGGCACAAAAATGGCCATGTGTCTGGAGATGGGCCCCACGCCCAAAGAGCCAGCAGGGAAAACTATGCCTTGTTCTAAAGCTCTTTGGGAACCGCTTTCGTAGCCCCACACACCTGCGGGCTGCAGGCCTTCCTACTGCCTTTAGCCTCAAAACCACCCTTTCCCACTTGGTGCCGCGCCAGGCACAAAAATGGCCATATGTGTGGAGATTAGTCCCACGCCCAAAGAGCCAGCAGGGAATACTATACCTTGTTCTAAAGCTCTTTGGGAACCGCTTGCGTAGCCCCACACACCTGCGGGCTGCAGGCTTTCCTGCTGCCTTCAGCCTCAAAACCACCCTTTCCCACTTGGCGCCGCACCAGGCACAAAAATGGCCATATGCCTGGAGATTGGTCCCATGCCCAAAGAGCCAGCAGGGAAAACTACGCCTTGTTGTAAAGCTCTTTGGGAACCGCTTGCGTAGCCCCACACACCTGGCGGCTGCAGGCTTTCCTGCTGCCTTCAGCCTCAAAACCACCCTTTCCCACTTGGCGCCACGCCAGGCACAGAAATTGCCATATGTCTGGAGACTTGTCCCACGCCCAAAGAGCCTGCAGGGAAAACTATGCCTTGTTCTAAAGCTCTTTGGGAACCGCTTGCATAGCCCCACACACCTGGGGGCTGCAGGCTTTCCTGCTGCCTTCAACCTCAAAACCACCCTTTCCCACTTGGCGCCGCGCCGGACTCCAAAATCTACATATGTCTGGAGACTGGTCCCACGCCCAAAGAGACAGCAGCGAAAACTGTGCCTTGTTCTAAAGCTCTTTTGGAACCGCTTGCGTAGCCCCACACACCTAGCGGCTGCAGGCTTTCCTGCTGCCTTCAGCCTCAAAACCACCCTTTCCCACTTGGCGCAGCGCAAGGCACAAAAATGGCCATATGTCTGGAGATTGGTCCCACGCCCAAAGAGCCAGCAGGGAAAACTATGCCTTGTTCTAAAGCTCTTTGGGAACCGCTTGCGTAGCCCCACACACCTGGGGGCTGCAGGCTTTCCTGCTGCCTTCAGCCTCAAAACCACCCTTTCCCAATTGGCGTCACGCCAGGCACAAAAATGGCCATATGTCTGGAGACTGGTCCCACACCCAAAGAGCCAGCAGGGAAAACTATGCCTTGTTCTAAAGCTCTTTGGGAAACGCTTGCGTAGCCTCACACACCTGGGGGCTGCAGGCTTTCCTGCTGCCTTCAGCCTCAAAACCACCCTTTCCCACTTGGTGCAGCGCCAGGCACAAAAATGGCCATATGTCTGGAGATTGGTCCCACGCCCAAAGAGCCAGCAGGGAAAACTATGCCTTGTTCTAAAGCTCTTTGGGAACCGCTTGCGTAGCCCCACAGACCTGCGGGCTGCAGGCTTTCCTGCTGCCTTCAGCCTCAAAACCACCGTTTCCCACTTGGCGCCGCGCCGGACTCCAAAATCTACATATGTCTGGAGACTGGTCCCACGCCCAAAGAGCCAACAGGGAAAATTATGCCTTGTTCTAAAGCTCTTTGGGAACTGCTTGTTTCGCCCCACACACCTGGGGGCTGCAGGCTTTCCTGCTGCCTTCAGCCTCAAAACCACCCTTTCCCACTTGGCGCAGCGCAAGGCACAATAATGGCCATATTTCTGGAGACTGGTCCCACGCCCAAAGAGCCAGCAGGGAAAACTATGCCTTGTTCTAAAGCTCTTTGGGAACCGCTTGCGTAGCCCCACAGACCTGAGGGCTGCAGGCTTTCCTGCTGCCTTCAGCCTCAAAACCACCCTTTCCCACTTGGCGCCACGCCAGGCACAGAAATGGCCATATGTCTGGAGATTGGTCTCACGCCCAAAGAGCCAGCAGGGAAAACTATGCCTTGTTCTAAAGCTCTTTGGGAACCGCTTGCGTAGCCCCACACACCTGGGGGCTGCAGGCTTTCCTGCTGCCTTCAGCCTCAAACCCACCCTTTCCCACTTGGCGTCGCTCCAGGCACAAAAATGGCCATATGTATGGAGATTGGTCCCACGCCCAAAGAGCCAGCAGGGAATACTATGCCTTCTTCTAAAGCTCTTTGGGAACCGCTTGCGTAGCCCCACAGACCTGGGGGCTGCAGTCTTCCTTGCTGCCTTCAGCCTCAAAACCACCCTTTCCCTCTTGGCTCCGCGCCAGGCAGAAAAATGGCCATATGTCTGGAGATTGGTCCCACGCCCAAAGAGCCAGCAGGGAAAACTATGCCTTGTTGTAAATCTCTTTGGGAAACGCTTGCGTAGCCCCACACACCTGCGGGCTGCAGGCTTTCCTGCTGCCTTCAGCCTCAAAACCACCCTTTCCCACTTGGCGCCACGCCAGGCACAGAAACTGCCATATGCCTGGAGATTGGTCCCACGCCCAAAGAGCCAGCAGGGAAAAGTATGCCTTGTTCTACAGCTCTTTGGGAACCGCTTGCGTAGCCCCACACACCTGGGGGCTGCAGGCTTTAGTGCTGCCTTCAGCCTCAAAACCGCCTTTTTCCACTTTGCGTCGCTCCAGGCACAAAAATGGCCATATGTCTGGAGATTGGTCCCATGCCCAAAAAGCCAGCAGAGAATACTATGCCTTGTTCTAAAGCTCTTTGGGAAACGCTTGCGTAGCCCCACACACCTGGCGGCTGCAGGCTTTCCTGCTGCCTTCAGCCTCAAAACCACCCTTTCCCACTTGGCGCCGCGCCAGGCACAAAAATGGCCATATGTCTGGAGACTGGTCCCACACCCAAAGAGCCAGCAGGGAAAACTATGCCTTGTTCTAAAGCTCTTTGGGAAACGCTTGCGTAGCCTCACACACCTGGGGGCTGCAGGCTTTCCTGCTGCCTTCAGCCTCAAAACCACCCTTTCCCACTTGGCGCAGCGCAAGGCACAAAAATGGCCATATGTCTGGAGATTGGTCCCACGCCCAAAGAGCCAGCAGGGAAAACTATGCCTTGTTCTAAAGCTCTTTGGGAACCGCTGGTGTGGCCCCACAGACCTGCGGGCTGCAGGCTTTCCTGCTGCCTTCAGCCTCAAAACCACCGTTTCCCACTTGGCGCCGCGCCGGACTCCAAAATCTACATATGTCTGGAGACTGGTCCCACGCCCAAAGAGCCAACAGGGAAAACTATGCCTTGTTCTAAAGCTCTTTGGGAACTGCTTGCGTAGCCCCACACACCTGGGGGCTGCAGGCTTTCCTGCTGCCTTCAGCCTCAAAACCACCCTTTCCCACTTGGCGCAGCGCAAGGCACAATAATGGCCATATTTCTGGAGACTGGTCCCACGCCCAAAGAGCCAGCAGGGAAAACTATGCCTTGTTCTAAAGCTCTTTGGGAACCGCTTGCGTAGCCCCACAGACCTGAGGGCTGCAGGCTTTCCTACTGCCTTCAGCCTCAAAACCACCCTTTCCCACTTGGCGCCACGCCAGGCACAGAAATGGCCATATGTCTGGAGATTGGTCTCACGCCCAAAGAGCCAGCAGGGAAAACTATGCCTTGTTCTAAAGCTCTTTGGGAACCGCTTGCGTAGCCCCACACACCTGGGGGCTGCAGGCTTTCCTGCTGCCTTCAGCCTCAAACCCACCCTTTCCCACTTGGCGTCGCTCCAGGCACAAAAATGGCCATATGTATGGAGATTGGTCCCACGCCCAAAGAGCCAGCAGGGAATACTATGCCTCCTTCTAAAGCTCTTTGGGAACCGCTTGCGTAGCCCCACAGACCTGCGGGCTGCAGTCTTCCTTGCTGCCTTCAGCCTCAAAACCACCCTTTCCCTCTTGGCTCCGCGCCAGGCAGAAAAATGGCCATATGTCTGGAGATTGGTCCCACGCCCAAAGAGCCAGCAGGGAAAACTATGCCTTGTTGTAAATCTCTTTGGGAAACGCTTGCGTAGCCCCACACACCTGCGGGCTGCAGGCTTTCCTGCTGCCTTCAGCCTCAAAACCACCCTTTCCCACTTGGCGCCACGCCAGGCACAGAAACTGCCATATGCCTGGAGATTGGTCCCACGCCCAAAGAGCCAGCAGGGAAAAGTATGCCTTGTTCTACAGCTCTTTGGGAACCGCTTGCGTAGCCCCACACACCTGGGGGCTGCAGGCTTTAGTGCTGCCTTCAGCCTCAAAACCGCCTTTTTCCACTTTGCGTCGCTCCAGGCACAAAAATGGCCATATGTCTGGAGATTGGTCCCATGCCCAAAAAGCCAGCAGAGAATACTATGCCTTGTTCTAAAGCTCTTTGGGAAACGCTTGCGTAGCCCCACACACCTGGCGGCTGCAGGCTTTCCTGCTGCCTTCAGCCTCAAAACCACCCTTTCCCACTTGGCGCCGCTCCAGGCACAAAAATGGCCATATGTCTGGAGATTGGTCCCACGCCCAAAGAGCCAGCAGGGAAAACTATGCCTCGTTCTACAGCTCTTTGGGAAGCGCTTGCATAGCCCCACAGACCTGGGGGCTGCAGGCTTTCCTGCTGCCTTCAGCCTCAAAACCACCCTTTCCCACTTGGCGCCACGCCAGGCACAAAAATGGCCATATGTCTGGAGATTGGTCCCACGCCCAAAGAGCCAGCAGGGAAAACTATGCCTTGTTCTAAAGCTCTTTGGGAACCGCTTGCGTAGCCCCACACACCTGGGGGCTGCAGGCTTTCCTGCTGCCTTCAGCCTCAAAACCACCCTTTCCCACTTGGCGTCACGCCAGGCACAAAAATGGCCATATATCTGGAGACTGTTCCCACACCCAAAGAGCCAGCAGGGAAAACTATGCCTTGTTCTAAAGCTCTTTGGGAACCGCTTGCGTAGCCCCACAGACCTGGGGGCTGCAGGCTTTCCTGCTGCCTTCAGCCTCAAAACCACCATTTCCCACTTGGCGCAGTGCCAGGCTCAAAAATGGCCATGTGTCTGGAGATGGGCCCCACGCCCAAAGAGCCAGCAGGGAAAACTATGCCTTGTTCTAAAGCTCTTTGGGAACCGCTTGCGTAGCCCCACACACCTGCGGGCTGCAGGCCTTCCTACTGCCTTTAGCCTCAAAACCACCCTTTCCCACTTGGTGCCGCGCCAGGCACAAAAATGGCCATATGTCTGGAGATTAGTCCCACGCCCAAAGAGCCAGCAGGGAAAAGTATGCCTTGTTCTAAAGCTCTTTGGGAACCGCTTGCGTAGCCCCACAGACGTGGGGGCTGCAGGCTTTCCTGCTGCCTTCAGCCTCAAAACCACCCTTTCCCTCTTGGCGTCGCTCCAGGCACAAAAATGGCCATATGTATGGAGATTGGTCCCACGACCAAAGAGCCATCAGGGAATACTATGCCTTGTTCTAAAGCTCTTTGGGAACCGCTTGCGTAGCCCCACAGACCTGCGGGCTGCAGGCTTTCCTGCTGCCGTCAGCCTCAAAACCACCCTTTCCCACTTGGCCCCGCACCAGGCACAAAAATGGCCATATGCCTGGAGATTGGTCCCATGCCCAAAGAGCCAGCAGGGAAAACTACGCCTTGTTCTAAAGCTCTTTGGGAACCGCTTGCGTAGCCCCACACACCTGGGGGCTGCAGGGTTTCCTGCTGCCTTCAACCTCAATACCACCCTTTCCCACTTGGCGCCACGCCAGGCACAGAAATTGCCATATGTCTGGAGACTTGTCCCACGCCCAAAGAGCCAGCAGGGAAAACTATGCCTTGTTCTAAAGCTCTTTGGGAACCGCTTGCATAGCCCCACACACCTGGCGGCTGCAGGCTTTCCTGCTGCCTTCAGCCTCAAAACCACCCTTTCCCACTTGGCGCCGCGCCGGACTCCAAAATCTACATATGTCTGGAGACTGGTCCCACGCCCAAAGAGACAGCAGCGAAAACTGTGCCTTGTTCTAAAGCTCTTTTGGAACCGCTTGCGTAGCCCCACACACCTAGCGGCTGCAGGCTTTCCTGCTGCCTTCAGCCTCAAAACCACCCTTTCCCACTTGGCGCCACGCCAGGCACAAAAATGGCCATATGTCTGGTGATTGGTCCCACGCCCAAAGAGCCAGCAGGGAAAACTATGCCTTGTTCTAAAGCTCTTTGGGAACCGCTTGCGTAGCCCCACAGACCTGGGGGCTGCAGGCTTTCCTGCTGCCTTCAGCCTCAAAACCACCCTTTCCCACTTGGCGTCACGCCAGGCACAAAAATGGCCATATGTCTGGAGACTGGTCCCACACCCAAAGAGCCAGCAGGGAAAACTATGCCTTGTTCTAAAGCTCTTTGGGAAACGCTTGCGTAGCCTCACACACCTGGGGGCTGCAGGCTTTCCTGCTGCCTTCAGCCTCAAAACCACCCTTTCCCACTTGGCGCAGCGCAAGGCACAAAAATGGCCATATGTCTGGAGATTGGTCCCACGCCCAAAGAGCCAGCAGGGAAAACTATGCCTTGTTCTAAAGCTCTTTGGGAACCGCTTGCGTAGCCCCACACACCTGGGGGCTGCAGGCTTTAGTGCTGCCTTCAGCCTCAAAACCGCCTTTTTCCACTTTGCGTCGCTCCAGGCACAAAAATGGCCATATGTCTGGAGATTGGTCCCATGCCCAAAAAGCCAGCAGAGAATACTATGCCTTGTTCTAAAGCTCTTTGGGAAACGCTTGCGTAGCCCCACACACCTGGCGGCTGCAGGCTTTCCTGCTGCCTTCAGCCTCAAAACCACCCTTTCCCACTTGGCGCCGCGCCAGGCACAAAAATGGCCATATGTCTGGAGATTGGTCCCACGCCCAAAGAGCCAGCAGGGAAAACTATGCCTCGTTCTACAGCTCTTTGGGAAGCGCTTGCATAGCCCCACAGACCTGGGGGCTGCAGGCTTTCCTGCTGCCTTCAGCCTCAAAACCACCCTTTCCCACTTGGCGCCACGCCAGGCACAAAAATGGCCATATGTCTGGAGATTGGTCCCACGCCCAAAGAGCCAGCAGGGAAAACTATGCCTTGTTCTAAAGCTCTTTGGGAACCGCTTGCGTAGCCCCACAGACCTGGGGGCTGCAGGCTTTCCTGCTGCCTTCAGCCTCAAAACCACCCTTTCCCACTTGGCGTCACGCCAGGCACAAAAATGGCCATATATCTGGAGACTGTTCCCACACCCAAAGAGCCAGCAGGGAAAACTATGCCTTGTTCTAAAGCTCTTTGGGAACCGCTTGCGTAGCCCCACAGACCTGGGGGCTGCAGGCTTTCCTGCTGCCTTCAGCCTCAAAACCACCATTTCCCACTTGGCGCAGTGCCAGGCACAAAAATGGCCATGTGTCTGGAGATGGGCCCCACGCCCAAAGAGCCAGCAGGGAAAACTATGCCTTGTTCTAAAGCTCTTTGGGAACCGCTTTCGTAGCCCCACACACCTGCGGGCTGCAGGCCTTCCTACTGCCTTTAGCCTCAAAACCACCCTTTCCCACTTGGTGCCGCGCCAGGCACAAAAATGGCCATATGTCTGGAGATTAGTCCCACGCCCAAAGAGCCAGCAGGGAAAAGTATGCCTTGTTCTAAAGCTCTTTGGGAACCGCTTGCGTAGCCCCACAGACGTGGGGGCTGCAGGCTTTCCTGCTGCCTTCAGCCTCAAAACCACCCTTTCCCTCTTGGCGTCGCTCCAGGCACAAAAATGGCCATATGTATGGAGATTGGTCCCACGACCAAAGAGCCATCAGGGAATACTATGCCTTGTTCTAAAGCTCTTTGGGAACCGCTTGCGTAGCCCCACAGACCTGCGGGCTGCAGGCTTTCCTGCTGCCGTCAGCCTCAAAACCACCCTTTCCCACTTGGCCCCGCACCAGGCACAAAAATGGCCATATGCCTGGAGATTGGTCCCATGCCCAAAGAGCCAGCAGGGAAAACTACGCCTTGTTCTAAAGCTCTTTGGGAACCGCTTGCGTAGCCCCACACACCTGGGGGCTGCAGGGTTTCCTGCTGCCTTCAACCTCAATACCACCCTTTCCCACTTGGTGCCACGCCAGGCACAGAAATTGCCATATGTCTGGAGACTTGTCCCACGCCCAAAGAGCCAGCAGGGAAAACTATGCCTTGTTCTAAAGCTCTTTGGGAACCGCTTGCATAGCCCCACACACCTGGCGGCTGCAGGCTTTCCTGCTGCCTTCAGCCTCAAAACCACCCTTTCCCACTTGGCGCCGCGCCGGACTCCAAAATCTACATATGTCTGGAGACTGGTCCCACGCCCAAAGAGACAGCAGCGAAAACTGTGCCTTGTTCTAAAGCTCTTTTGGAACCGCTTGCGTAGCCCCACACACCTAGCGGCTGCAGGCTTTCCTGCTGCCTTCAGCCTCAAAACCACCCTTTCCCACTTGGCGCCACGCCAGGCACAAAAATGGCCATATGTCTGGTGATTGGTCCCACGCCCAAAGAGCCAGCAGGGAAAACTATGCCTTGTTCTAAAGCTCTTTGGGAACCGCTTGCGTAGCCCCACAGACCTGGGGGCTGCAGGCTTTCCTGCTGCCTTCAGCCTCAAAACCACCCTTTCCCACTTGGCGTCACGCCAGGCACAAAAATGGCCATATGTCTGGAGACTGGTCCCACACCCAAAGAGCCAGCAGGGAAAACTATGCCTTGTTCTAAAGCTCTTTGGGAAACGCTTGCGTAGCCTCACACACCTGGGGGCTGCAGGCTTTCCTGCTGCCTTCAGCCTCAAAACCACCCTTTCCCACTTGGCGCAGCGCAAGGCACAAAAATGGCCATATGTCTGGAGATTGGTCCCACGCCCAAAGAGCCAGCAGGGAAAACTATGCCTTGTTCTAAAGCTCTTTGGGAACCGCTTGCGTAGCCCCACAGATCTGGGGGCTGCAGGCTTTCCTGCTGCCTTCAGCCTCAAAACCACCATTTCCCACTTGGCGCAGTGCCAGGCACAAAAATGGCCATGTGTCTGGAGATGGGCCCCACGCCCAAAGAGCCAGCAGGGAAAACTATGCCTTGTTCTAAAGCTCTTTGGGAACCGCTTTCGTAGCCCCACACACCTGCGGGCTGCAGGCCTTCCTACTGCCTTTAGCCTCAAAACCACCCTTTCCCACTTGGTGCCGCGCCAGGCACAAAAATGGCCATATGTGTGGAGATTAGTCCCACGCCCAAAGAGCCAGCAGGGAAAAGTATGCCTTGTTCTAAAGCTCTTTGGGAACCGCTTGCGTAGCCCCACAGACGTGGGGGCTGCAGGCTTTCCTGCTGCCTTCAGCCTCAAAACCACCCTTTCCCTCTTGGCGTCGCTCCAGGCACAAAAATGGCCATATGTATGGAGATTGGTCCCACGCCCAAAGAGCCATCAGGGAATACTATGCC